>NC_057796.1:102339997-102389827 GCF_018294505.1 Triticum aestivum
GGCTGGGCTGAGGAGGTGGCGGCTGGAGGCGCGGAAAACGAGGGGGAGGTTGGTGGAGGCCAAAAATGGCATGTGAGGGTGTATAAATAGGGAAAGGGGGGTTAGGATTAGGGTTAGGAGGGGTTTCGGAGCTCTCCGATCGAAATCGAACGGTTCCGGACGCGATGAGGGGTAGGCTGGGCCTAGGGGCTGGACTTGGACTGTGGGAGAGGAGAGGGAGAGACCCGGCGATGGTTACGGAGACCGAAACGTCCGACGAAGGTACCGGCAACGGTACCGCTATGAGTTCAACGGTTGGACTATCAAACGGACTCCGAATGCGACGAAATTTGACGGGCGGCCTGTCGGTGCTGAACCAAGGCCACTCGGCAAATACCGACCCATTCCGAGAACGTTTAACACCTGCACACGAAAAGAGACAAAAGGAGGCGCCGGGCGACATAGGAGTGCCGGATTGCAGAACGGACAACGGGGAAAATGCTCGGATGCATGAGACGAACACGTATGCAAATGCAATGCACATGACGACATGATATGAAATGCAGATGATGACATGGAAAAATGCAACACGCAAGCAAATGACATGGCAACGACAGCGAATAACTGGCAGACACCTGGCGCAACAGATCCGGGGCGTTACAAATAGCAACATACTAAACGATCGGGTGCTAAGCTAACGGAATGGGTCAAGTCAATCACGTCATTCTCCTAATGAGGTGATCCCGTTAATCAAATGACAACTCATGTCTATGGCTAGGAAACATAACCATCTTTGATTAACGAGCTAGTCAAGTAGAGGCATACTAGTGACACTCTGTTTGTCTATGTATTCACACATGTATTATGTTTCCGGTTAATACAATTCTAGCATGAATAATAAACATTTATCATGATATAAGGAAATAAATAATACTTTATTATTGCCTCTAGGGCATATTTCCTTCAGTCTCCCACTTGCACTAGAGTCAATAATCTAGATTACACAGTAATGATTCTCACACCCATGGAGTCTTGGTGCTGATCATGTTTTGCTCGTGGAAGAGGCTTAGTCAACGGGTCTGCAACATTCAGATCCGTATGTATCTTGCAAATTTCTATGTCTCCCACCTGGACTAAATCCCGGATGGAATTGAAGCGTCTTTTGATGTACTTGGTTCTCTTGTGAAATCTAGATTCCTTTGCTAAGGCAATTGCACCAGTATTGTCACAAAAGATTTTCATTGGTCCCGATGCACTAGGTATGACACCTAGATCAGATATGAACTCCTTCATCCAGACTCCTTCATTTGCTGCTTCCGAAGCAGCTATGTACTCTGCTTCACACGTAGATCCCGCCACGACACTTTGCTTAGAACTGCACCAACTGACAGCTCCACCGTTCAATGTAAATACGTATCCGGTTTGCGATTTAGAATCGTCCGGATCAGTGTCAAAGCTTGCATCAACGTAACCATTTACGATGAGCTCTTTGTCACCTCCATAAATGAGAAACATATCCTTAGTCCTTTTCAGGTATTTCAGGATGTTCTTGACCGCTGTCCAGTGATCCACTCCTGGATTACTTTGGTACCTCCCTGCTAAACTTATAGCAAGGCACACATCAGGTCTGGTACACAGCATTGCATACATGATAGAGCCTATGGCTGAAGCATAGGGAACATATTTCATCTTCTCTCTATCTTCTGCAGTGGTCGGGCATTGAGTCTTACTCAATCTCACACCTTGTAGTACAGGCAAGAACCCTTTCTTTGCTTGATCCATTTTGAACTTCTTCAAAACTTTGTCAAGGTATGTGCTTTGTGAAAGTCCAATTAAGCGTCTTGATCTATCTCTATAGATCTTAATGCCTAATATATATGCAGCTTCACCGAGGTCTTTCATTGAAAAAACTCTTATTCAAGTATCCCTTTATGCTATCCAGAAATTCTATATCATTTCCAATCAGCAATATGTCATCCACATATAATATCAGAAATGCTATCGAGCTCCCACTCACTTTCTTGTAAATACAGGCTTCTCCAAAAGTCTGTATAAAACCAAATGCTTTGATCACACTATCAAAGCATTTATTCCAACCCCGAGAGGCTTGCACCAGTCCATAAATGGATCGCTGGAGCTTGCACACTTTGTTAGCTCCCTTTGGATCGACAAAACCTTCCGGTTGCATCATATACAACTCTTCTTCCAAAAATCCATTCAGGAATGCAGTTTTGACATCCGTTTGCCAAATTTCATAATCATAAAATGCAGCAATAGCTAACATGATTCGGACAGACTTAAGCATCGCTACGGGTGAGAAGGTCTCATCGTAGTCAATCCCTTGAACTTGTCGAAAACCTTTCGCGACAAGTCGAGCTTTATAGACAGTAACATTACCATCAGCGTCAGTCTTCTTCTTGAAGATCCATTTATTTTCAATGGCTTGCCGACCATCGGGCAAGTCAACCAAAGTCCATACTTTGTTCTCATACATGGATTCCATCTCGGATTTCATGGCTTCAAGCCATTTTGCGGAATCTGGGCTCACCATCGCTTCTTCATAGTTCGTAGGTTCATCATGGTCTAGTAACATGACCTCCAGAACAAGATTACCGTACCACTCTGGTGCGGATCTTGATCTAGTTGACCTACGAGGTTCAGTAATAACTTGATCTGAAGTTTCATGATCATTATCATTAACTTCCTCACTAATTGGTGTAGGTGTCGCAGAAACTGATTTCTGCGATGATCTACTTTCCAATAAGGGAGCAGGTACAGTTACCTCATCAAGTTCTACTTTCCTCCCACTCACATCTTTCAAGAGAAACTCCTTCTCTAGAAAGGATCCATTCCTAGCAACGAATATCTTGCCTTCGGATCTGTGATAGAAGGTGTACCCAGCAGTCTCTTTTGGGTATCCTATGAAGACACATTTCTCCGATTTAGGTTCGAGCTTATCAGGTTGAAGTTTCTTCACATAAGCATCTCAACCCCAAACTTTAAGATACGACAACTTTGGTTTCTTGCCAAACCATAGTTCATAAGGCGTCATCTCAACGGATTTTGATGGTGTCCGATTTAGAGTGAATGCAGCCGTCTCTATAGCATAACCCCAAAATGATAGCGGTAAATCAGTAAGAGACATCATAGATCGTACCATATCTAATAAAGTACGATTACGATGTTCGGACACACCATTATGCTGTGGTGTTCCGGGTGGCGTGAGTTGCGAAACTATTCCGCATTGTTTCAAATGTAGGCCAAACTCGTAACTCAAATATTCTCCTCCATGATCAGATCGTAGGAATTTTATTTTCTTGTTATGATGATTTTCAACTTCACTCTGAAATTCTTTGAACTTTTCAAATGTTTCAGACTTATGTTTCATTAAGTAGATATACCCATATCTGCTCAAATCATCTGTGAAGGTGAGAAAATAACGATATCCGCCACGAGCCTCAATATTCATCGGACCACATACATCTGTATGTATGATTTCCAACAAATCTGTTGCTCTCTCCATAGTTCCGGAGAACGGTGTTTTGGTCATCTTGCCCATGAGGCACGGTTCGCAAGTACCAAGTGATTCAAAATCAAGTGATTCCAAAATTCCATCAGTATGGAGTTTCTTCATGCGCTTTACACCGATATGACCCAAACGGCAGTGCCACAAATAAGTTGCACTGTCATTATCAACTCTGCATCTTTTGGCTTCGACATTATGAATATGTGTATCACTACTATCGAGATTCATTAAAAATAGACCACTCTTCAAGGGTGCATGACCATAAAAGATATTATTCATATAAATAGAACAACCATTATTCTCTGATTTAAATGAATAACCGTCTCACATTAAACAAGATCCAGATATAATGTTCATGCTCAACGCTGGCACCAAATAACAATTATTTAGGTCTAAAACTAATCCCGAAGGTAGATGTAGAGGTAGCGTGCCGACGGCGATCACATCGACTTTGGAACCATTTCCCACGCGCATCGTCACCTCGTCCTTAGCCAATCTTCGCTTAATCCGTAGCCCCTGTTTCGAGTTGCAAATATTAGCAACAGAACCAGTATCAAATACCCAGGTGCTACTGCGAGTATTAGTAAGGTACACATCAATAACATGTATATCACATATACCTTTGTTAACCTTGCCATCCTTCTTTTCCGCCAAATACTTGGGGCAGTTCCGCTTCCAGTGACCAGTCTGCTTACAGTAGAAGCACTCAGTTTCAGGCTTAGGTCCAGACTTGGATTTCTTCTCCTGAACAGCAACTTGCTTGCTGTTCTTCTTGAAGTTCCCCTTCTTCTTCCCTTTGCCCTTTTTCTTGAAACTAGTGGTTTTACTGACCATCAACACTTGATGCTCCTTTTTGATTTCTACCTCCGCTGCCTTTAGCATTGCGAAGAGCTCGGGAATTGTCTTATCCATCCCTTGCATGTTATAGTTCATCACGAAGCTCTTGTAGCTTGGTGGCAGTGATTGAAGAATTCTGTCAATGACGCAATCATCCGGAAGTTGAACTCCCAGTTGAATCAAGTGATTATTATACCCAGACATTCTGAGTATATGCTCACTGACAGAACTATTCTCTTCCATCTTGCAGCTATAGAACTTATTGGAGACTTCATATCTCTCAATCCAGGCATTTGCTTGAAATATTAACTTCAACTCCTGGAACATCTCATATGCTCCATGACGTTCAAAACGTCGTTGAAGACCCGGTTATAAGCCGTAAAGCATGGCACACTGAACTATTGAGTAGTCATCAGCTTTGCTCTGCCAGACGTTCATAACTTCTGGCGTCGCTCTTGCAGGAGGCCTGGCACCTAGCGGTGCTTCTAGGACGTAATTCTTCTGTGCAGCAATGAGGATAATCCTCAAGTTACGGACCCAGTCCGTGTAATTGCTACCATCATCTTTCAACTTAGCTTTCTCAAGGAACGCATTAAAATTCAACGGAACAACAGCACGGGCCATTTATCTACAATTAACATAGACAAGCAAGATACTATCAGGTACTAAGTTCATGATAAATTTAAGTTCAATTAATCATATTACTTAAGAACTCCCACTTAGATAGACATCCCTCTAATCATCTAAGTGATTACGTGATCCAAATCAACTAAACCATGTTCGATTAACACGTGAGATGGAGTAGTTTCAATGGTGAACATCACTATGTTGATCATATCTACTATATGATTCACGCTCGACCTTTCGGTCTCTGTGTTCCGAGGCCATATCTGTATATGCTAAGCTCGTCAAGTTTAACCTGAGTATTCCGCGTGTGCAACTGTTTTGCACCCGTTGTATTTGAACGTAGAGCCTATCACACCCGATTAACACGTCGTGTCTCAGCACGAAGAACTTTCGCAACGGTGCATACTCAGGGAGAACACTTTATCTTGAAATTTTAGTGAGAGATCATCTTATAATGCTACCGTCAATCAAAGCAAGATAAGATGCATAAAGGATTAACATCACATGCAATCAATATAAGTGATATGATATGGCCATCATTATCTTGTGCTTGTGATCTCCATCTCCGAAGCACCGTGCTTGTGATCTCCATCTCCGAAGTACCGTCATGATCACCATCGTCACCGGCGCGACACCTTGATCTCCATCGTAGTATCGTTGTCGTCTCGCCAACTTATTGCTTTTACGACTATCGCTACCGCTTAGTGATAAAGTAAAACTATTACATGGCGATTGCATTTCATACAATAAAGCGACAACCATATGGCTCCTGCCAGTTGCCGATAACTCGGTTACAAAACATGATCATCTCATACAACAAATTATATCACATCATGTCTTGACCATATCACATCACAACATGCCCTGCAAAAACAAGTTAGACGTCCTCTATTTTGTTTTTGCAAGTTTTACGTGGCTGCTACGGGCTTAGCAAGAACCGTTCTTACCTACGCATCAAAACCACAACGATAGTTTGTCAAGTTGGTGTTGTTTTAACCTTCGCAAGGACCGGGCGTAACCACACTCGGTTCAACTAAAGTGAGAGAGACAAACACCCGCCAGTCACCTTTAAGCAACGAGTGCTCCGAACGGTGAAACCAGTCTCGCATAAGCGTACGCGTAATGTTGGTCCGGGCCGCTTCATCTCACAATACCGCTGAACCAAAGTATGACATGCTGGTAAGCAGTATGACTTATATCACCCACAACTCACTTGTGTTCTACTCGTGCATAGCATCAACGCATAAAACCAGGCTCGGATGCCACTGTTGGGGAACGTAGTAATTTCAAAAAAATTCCCACGCACACGCAAGATCATGGTGATGCATAGCAACGAGAGGGGAGAGTGTTGTCCACGTACCCTCGTAGACCGACAACGGAAGCGTTATCACAACGCGGTTGATGTAGTCGTACGCCTTCACGATCCGACCGATCAAGTACCGAACGCACGGCACCTCCGAGTTCAGCACACGTTCAGCTCGATGACGTCCCTCGAACTCCGATCCAGCCGAGTGTTGAGGGAGAGTTTCGTCAGCACGACGGCGTGGTGACGATGATGATGTTCCACCGACGCAGGGCTTCGCCTAAGCTCCGCAACGGTATTATCGAGGTGTAATATGGTGGAGGGGGGCACCGCACACGGCTAAAATATCGTATATCAAGTGTGTTTAGAGGTGCCCCCCTGCCCCCGTATATAAAGGAGCAAGGGGGAGGCCGGCTGCCCTAGGCGCGCCAAGGAGAGGGGGGAGTCCTCCGCCTAGTAGGAGTAGGACTCCCCTTTCCTAGTCCAACTAGGAAAAGAAGGGGTGAAGGAAAGAGAGGGAGAGGGAGAGGGAAAGGGGGCTGCGCCCCCCTCTCCTAGTCCAACTAGGATTCCTCCTGGGAGGGGGCGCGCCACCACCTGGATGCTGCCCTCTCTCTCCCCTCTAGGCCCACTAAGGCTCAATACTTCCCCGGGGGGTTCCGGTAACCCTCCGGCACTCCGGTTAAATCCGAAACTTCTCCGGAACACTTCTGGTGTCCGAATATAGTCGTCCAATATATCAATCTTTAGGTCTCGACCATTTTGAGACTCCTCTTCATGTTCGTGATCACATCCGGGACTCCGAACAACCTTCGGTACATCAAAACATATAAACTCATAATATAACTGTCATCGTAACTTTAAGCGTGCGGACCCTACGGGTTCGAGAACTATGTAGACATGACCTAGACACCTCTCCGGTCAATAACCAATAGCGGAACCTGGATGCTCATATTGGTTCCTACATATTCTACAAAGATCTTTATCGGTCAGACCGCATAACAACATACGTTGTTCCCTTTGTCATCGGTATGTTACTTGCCCGAGATTCGATCGTCGGTATCTCGATACCTAGTTCAATCTCGTTACCGGCAAGTCTCTTTACTCGTTCCGTAATACATCATCCTGCAACTAACTCATTAGTCACAATGCTTGCAAGTCTTATAGTGATGTGCATTACTGAGTGGGCCCAGAGATACCTCTCCGACAATCGGAGTGAAAAATCCTAATCTCGAAATACGCCAACCCAACAAGTACCTTTGGAGACACCTGTAGAGCACCTTTATAATCACCCATTTACGTTGTGACGTTTGGTAGCACACAAAGTGTTCCTCCGGTAAACGGGAGTTGCATAATCTCATAGTCATAGGAACATGTATAAGTCATGAAGAAAGCAATAGCAACATACTAAACGATCGGGTGCTAAGCTAACGGAATGGGTCAAGTCAATCACGTCATTCTCCTAATGAGGTGATCCCGTTAATCAAATGACAACTAATGTCTATGGCTAGGAAACACAACCATCTTTGATTAACGAGCCAGTCAAGTAGAGGCATACTAGTGACACTCTGTTTGTCTATGTATTCACACATGTATTATGTTTCCGGTTAATACAATTCTAGCATGAATAATAAACATTTATCATGATATAAGGAAATAAATAATACTTTATTATTGCCTCTAGGGCATATTTCCTTCAATCATGCGTTACGGAACGAGTAAAGAGACTTGGCGGTAACGAGATTGAACAAGGTATAGGGGTACCGACGATCGAATCTCGGGCAAGTAACATACCGATAGACAAAGGGAATTGTATACGGGATTGATTGAATCCCCGACATCGTGGTTCATCTGATGAGATCATCGTGGAACATGTGGGAGCCAATATGGGTATCCAGATCCCGCTATTTGTTATTGGCCGGAGAGGTGTCTCGGTCATGTCTGCATGGTTCCCGAACCCGTAGGGTCTACACACTTAAGGTTCGGTGACGCTAGAGTTGTTATGGGAAATATTATGTGGTTACCGAAGGTTGTTCGGAGTCCCGAATGAGATCCCGGACATGACGAGGAACTCCGGAATGGTCCGGAGGTGAAGATCGATATATTGGACGAAGGGTATTGGAGTCTGTAATTGTTCTGGCAGTACCGGGTGACGACCAGCGTGACCGAAAGGTGTTTCGGAGGCCCCGGCAAGCATTGGGGGGCCTTAAGGGCCAAGGGGAGGGGGCACATCAGCCCACTAAGGGGCTCTGCGCCCCTCCCACCCCATCTCACGTAACATGGAGAGGTGTGGGCGCCTCCCCTAGGGCAGCCACCCCTCCCGGCTTGGGGGCAAGTTTCCTAGGGCTGGGGGCGCCCAAACCATCTAGGGTTTCCCCTGTGGACGCCACCCCTCCCCTAGGGAACCCTAGGGCGCCTCCTCCACCCCCCTTCCCCCTATATATAGTGGGGGAGAGAGAGGGCAGCCGCACCCCTTCCCCTGGCGCAGCCCTCTCCTCCTCGAACACCTCCTCCTCCTCCATAGTGCTTGGCGAAGCCCTGCCGGAGAACCACGGGCTCCATCGCCACCACGCCATCGTGCTGCTGGAGTTCTCCCTCAATTTCTCCTCTCCCCTTGCTGGATCAAGAAGGAGGAGACGTCCCCGGGTTGTATGTGTATTGAACGCGGAGGCGCCGTCCGTTCGGCGCTAGATCGGATCTTCCGCAATTTGAATCACCGCGAGTGCGACTCCATCAACCGCGTTCTTGTAACGCTTCTGCTTAGCGATCTTCAAGGGTATGAAGATGCACTCCTTCTCTCTCATTGCTAGCATCTCCTATATTGATCTTGGTGACACGTAGGAAATTTTTGAATTATTACTACGTTCCCCAACACATATCATATCCAATTCCAACTGCACGAAGGAAGTTCTTCATTTTACTGTAGGTGTGTGGCAGCTCAGACGCATCTGGGAAAGCTTTGCAGAAAGCAGCCAACATCCAATCGAATAATTTGTTGGTCATCCGCTCAGATGTATTCACCTGAAGAAAGGTGACCATAACTAAGAATACTGACAGCTTATTTCCTGGGGTGACAGCCACGTGTCATTGTTCCAACATGTGGGCCCACCATTTTTCTTCTGCAGGTGAAAGTTCACGAAATCACGAGCATTTTGTAGCATTGTTTCAATGTTGGTCAAACTCACTGGCTCCGCCACCACCACCTCCTCCTCCTCTTCCACCTGAGCATCAGGCAGATCAAGATGGTGATCTATTGCTTCCACGTAGTCAGTAACATTGACGTTCACGGCTTCACCATGATGAACCCACCTAGTATATGTGACTGACATCCCATACAAGTGCAGATGATTTTGCACAGTTGACTGGGGTCTTGTAACTGAATTCATACAACTGCTACACGGGCAGAGCACATCTGATTTCGAACCACCGTACTCAGCTCTGATAAAGTTCATGAAGTTTTCAACCCCCTCGACATATGCAGCGGAGAATCTTCGAGCAAAAGTTATCCAAGTCTTGTCCATCTGTTAGACATACAAATTAGTTCTTATACTAGATATTATAGGAAAAACATATATGCTTTTTTATGAAGTCCAGAAAAAATACCTAGGTCGATGTCTAAAGCTATGGCAAGATATTTGGACGAGCAGATCTAAGTAACGAAATATATTTAAAGCTAATTCAGCAAACAGATTTGAGTGCTAAATTATGGCAGGGTGTTTCAGCAGTCAATGAGGCCAAGCACACAGCCATCGAAAAGGCCATCGCAGCAACAAAGATCGAGTATAAAATGGTGTAGAGCTATTTCACCTAACAGATTGGCTACTAGGTCATGGCTATCTACGTCACAATAAATATATGGCAGGATATTTTAGCAACTAATCGGGCTTGGCATGCCATCTCAGCTAAGCAGATTGAGTGCAGAACAGGGCAAGGAAGCTTCTTAAGCAGAGCATATTGATTGTAAACTACTTTGGCAAACAGTGAGATTAACAGCGTCTATCAGCTAACATTTAGCGCTACACCGACATGCACGGGGCCTCAGTCTAGAATGCGCGTACCGTGGGAGAAGCTAACCGCCGTGCGTCTCCACAAGAACGTTGCCAACGGTGGCGGCGCTGACCGCCGTGCTCCTCCACAAGAACGTCGCCAGCGGTGGCGGCGCGGCTCGAGGACGGCAGTCTACAAGAGCACAATGTGGGAGCGAGAGGATCGCTGTGCGTCCCCTCGACGAACCGTGGAACCGACGCATCGGCGCGGCGGGGAGGGCGGCTTTGGCGGAGCGAATGGAGTGGAGGGGGACGGGGGGAGGGGGATTTGGGGAATATTATTGGCTAGTTGGCCGAAGGGCGGTTGAATTTGGGATTTGGGGGGAATTTTTTTGGGGGGGGATTTCACGCGGTGGGCGGGGGGAGTTTGGCGCATGGTCGGTTCCTCCAAGTGCAGTCCCACGTGTCAGTGAAGAGGCAAGCCAAAGCGCATTCCATTTGCGTGAGCTGTGTGCAGGACCGAACGTGTGAGCTGTTGATTGTAGATTGGAGGGAGGGAGGGGCCCACCACCATGAAAATCAGGGAGGAGAGAGAGAGAGGAAATTTACGTTAACCCTTTCGTAGGTTCCCGTAGATGTAGAAAGATGTGAAATGCGTGAATGTGTAGTGGACGTACTATTGGAGTGCCTAAGATAAATTGTGTATGTAGACGCTATGTGTTTATTTACTTCGCATGTTAGCTTTGTCTCGGTTCAATAAAAAGCAGAGTTGGTGATGACGGTGTGCCTGCCATCCTGCAATATAGGTCGTCCGATCTATATCTAACGGATAGGAAGGAAACTATGACAATTTACCCACACTCCTCTCCACATTTGCAGATAAGGCCTTCCCTCGTTCATCCTTTCCTCCCACAAGATCTTGATGTTCCGTACAACGCACGGGCATCTTGCTAGTACTCCTACAATATACTATATTATTGTGAAAGTTCATATACACCGGCCGAGATTAATGCAAACACGGCAGATTTTCATTACATTTCAAACTTTTATAGGATAGAAAAATAAAAGAAACCCGACCCTAAACCTATTCTACGGCGGCGACCAACGTCCTCCATCTGCGATCTCCATGTGGGGGCAGGGTTCAAGACTAAGGTGCGGTCTCCGGCGAGGAAGAGTAGAACACGGGAGATGGACCGGCCAGTTGGCACACCATGCCCTGCCGCCTCCCATGCCCTACTCATCCTCGGAGGAGTCCCCGACCTCGGCGGTGCCGGACGTTGGACGGCGGCAAGTAGGACGCGTGGCTGACGGTGCTCTAACATTTGGTCAAAGTTAGCCTTGAAAAACGCATTAGGCCCTGTAGATGGAAGGAGGGAGTAGTAGTGGAAGTGGATCCTCTGACTTAGGTATCCCTGCCTTACCCTCCCTTTCAGTCACTTACTGGCGGACCCCATGCTTGCTAGGCCCCGCATGTCAGTTACTCAATGGGTGCGGCCACGTCAGGGGATCCTCATCCGTAGTATACTCCCTCTGTTTTTATTTACTTCGCATAAAACGGAGGGAGTGGTAGTATAAATGACGCGGGCGGGGGAGGGGGAGGGACGTCGGTTTGCTCTCAACTGCGGTCCCACAAGCGAGCGAAAACGCAAGACGAAGCGCGTTCCATTCGGTCAATGACATGGAGGGTCCAGCGTGCCAGGTTGCAATGCGAACGCGACAAGAGCGATGTACAGTCAAAACCGTTTGACCTTCGCTGCTCAGTCAGAACCACTATTCATAACAGATCCTTCGTTGCTCGGCCTACGCCAGCCACTGCCCCAAAACCACACCTCCTCTCCAGCCCATTCCCCCACCTTTCGATCCCCTAGCCCGCATCAAGCGTCCCCTAGTTCGCCGGAAAGCCATGGTGCGCCGCAAGATCATGTACTACAAGATGCTGACGCCGGAGCGCCGCACAAAAATCGCGACGGCGGTCGGTGCCATAGACCTTCGTTCCCAAGCTCGCTTTGCGGCGGGCCAATCCCTGAGTTCTCTGAAGCCAAGCTATGAGCAGGAGGAAGCCGATCCAATGTTCATGGCGGAGATCGCGGTGCAGAAGGCCCCTTGATGGGTATGAGACGATGGACATCTACTTCGTGTCGGCGTCCGGGTCCCCCATGGTGCAGGCGGACCAGCGGTTCAACCTGGCGATACTAAAGGAGGACCGGGAGGCAGATGCTCAACTCGACGCGGAGCGCGTGCATGCTACTGCCATCGAGGCTCTCCTGCAGGCGGAACTGGATGTCGTGGATGTGAACCGGGCGGCGGAGGCTCAACTCGACGCGGAGCGCGCAGATGCCGCTGCCATCGAGGCCCTCATGCAGGCAGAACCGGACGTCCTGGACTTGAACCGGGCGGCGGAGGCTCAACTCGACGTGGAGCGCGCGGATGCCGCTGCCATCGAGGCCCTCCTGCAGGCGGAACCGGACGTCCTGGACTTGAACTGGACGGCGGAGGCTCAACTTGACGCGGAGCACGCGGATGCCGCTGCCATCGAGGCCCTCCTGCAAGCGGAACCGGACGTCCTCGACTTGAAACGGGCGGTGCTCTCGTCCGTGCAGAGCGCCCGCACGCTCCGCGTGAACGAGTAGCTGGAGGCCGAGGACAACCACGGTGTGGAGACACACGTCGGCAGCTACGGCTGGTTCGCGCCGGTAGCCAAAGACGACGAGGCCGTCTCGTTCCGCGAGCAGTGATAGTTTTTCTTTATGTTGTTGTTTTTAGGGATCTTTTGCTGTGTAAAAACATATATTGTTATGCAAGTTGCCCGACTTTCATCATTTGGGTCAGTCTACCATTTCAGGCGGTTGGATGAATATCCTACGTCTCCTAACCCTTCTTCCTCACCTCTTCTTCTTCCCCAACAGACCACCGCACGGGCCGTACGGATCCACCCCAACATGCGGTTGGATAAACATAATGTATGAACGAAAATTATCTGTCAGTGGTAGCACGTGTCAGTGAGGGTGCGTTCCCTTGGTTGGGTTTGCAGTGTGCAGGAGCGACTGTGTGAGGGTGCGGTGCGACCGCAGCGTGCAGGAGCGACCGTGTGAGGGTGCGGTGCGACCGCGACAGCCGTGCGCAAGTGTACCTCCTTTTCATTTTGAAAACTTTAGGCAAGCTTGACAAAAATGTGTGGCGAAGTATGGCAATGCAAGGCCTAGACCCAAACAGGATAAGTACGTACGTACTAGGAGTACTAGTGTTAAAAAGAAAGGCGGGGTTTTCCTTCACGGGATTAATCGATACAAATCCTTGTTTGACGTGTCAATTAATGAGTATTTTTTTCTCCAAAGCCCAAAGAGCTAACCATCTCACTCCTCATCGCTTGATTAATGCAGCGCCATGCAAACAAACCTTCTCACTTCTGCATGCATGCAAGGGTATATTAATGTCCTTGGTTTCTAGTACGAGGCAAACCCCATCAATTTTGCCTCGATTAGTGTTAGTGGCCTTTTGCAAATTGTAATTTTGATATACTAGCCTTGTGTACAATAAAAATGGAGGTATTAACTATTTGACTTCCTTCCCCATTGCGGTGACGTCGACGATATCTCGAACGTTGTGGTTTGGCGAAGTGCGTTCGACGAAGAACACCATTGAGGGAGACCACGGTAAGTCATTCGCAAGTGCCGCCTGCAACCCGAGACAACCACCTTATTTGCATCCAGGAAGTCCGTTGAACCAAAGGCCGCGTAAATGTACTAGTACTACTAGTACACAATAGCGTCGTCCGTCCAGCTTAGTGCGGTGAGGTGGTTTCTCGATGAAGACGATGGAGAAGCGGAGTCAGCGAAGAGTGAAATGATGGTTGCTTCATCCGTGCTTTGTGATTTGATGCCTCACTACTTTGTGATTTGTGATAGAAGGGACAAGGGAGTAGACTCTGTGCTCTATACTGTACATGCGTCCAAGCACGGGAGAAAGAGAAGAGACATTGCATTTTTCTATTCCTTCAATCAATCAGTCATGGAGCTTGGATTCCATCTTTTTGGCTTTGGCAGCACCATCCACAATGGTTCCCATCGATGACAAAAGCTATTTTCACATTTGGCTACACATTGTGGATGCCCTTAACCGTACCACTTGGTTTTGCTCCTGTGTGCTATCTATACAAATCTCAATTATATTGATCTAAAAAATTATAGAATCAAGATTAGTAAAAAGGAGGTGATTTTGCCATGCAGATGGCGGGGGAGGTTTCTTATTTTTAGAGGACGTTGGCCTGGCGGTTTGCTAACATGCAATCCCATGTGTCAGTGCTTTACCAAGCCGATCCGCGTCCCACATGAGGCAGAACAACGGCAGAAGCAACACGTGGTTAACTTGAAGAAGATGAGGGAGAAGCGGAATCAGCAACGAGTGAAATGATGGTTGCTTCGTCCCTCCAACTTCTTTTTTTACTAGCATTATTATTACTTCGTCCCTCCAACTTAACTGCGGGAAAGGTGCAGCTCTGTGATTTGATGCCTCATTGCTCATTACTACGCCAGCGCCATGACTGGGGTGCTTCACCCCTGCTGCTCTGCACTGTATTTTGGTATGGCACGTGGACCCGACACAAGTATGCGTCGGTCGTAAACAAACGGTTTTTAACCCCTTTCCGTGACGGCATTCGGAACCGTTGCCAAGTGAGTGTGGGCGATAGGGGGGGTCCTTCCCACACAACCTAGAAACCGTTGGGGATATGCCCTCCTGGCACACACGCTCGGCAAAATGAGGTCGTGTGCGACCGGCGAGCACTCAAATACAGAAATACGTACAATAGTGCTAAAAACAATTATACAGGCGAAATCATTTCTGGTCGTAAGTACATCCCACACAGTCAGTCACCACTAAATGTTTCCATTCGTATATACATACCACACAGTCACTACAAGGAAAACATTTGCGCAAGGTGGCGTAACGCAAACAGTTTTGAAGAGAATGTCGTGTGTGATTGTTCATTGATCCAACACGGTTTATTCCTAGAAACTGTGTGTGTTGCCTGAGGTCATCGCCCACGGTGGTTTTCATTAACCGTTTGCAATAGGAAAACCCAATGAGCAAGCTAATTGGCCAATTACCGGCTAATTGCCCTATTATTAATAATCCATTTACTAATCTAACTGACATTCATATTAAGCACATGATATATTCCATTTCCATATTAAGGAAGCGGGATTTCATAATTGAAATACATCGGAGTACAACATGATATAGCTTCAGCACTCAGCTACCCCATTACGCAACTGCACCAGCAGCAAGTTTCGCATGCAACATCTAGAACCTTTCGAAATTAGCATCATAGACGGTACATAGAGAGATGCATCTCATCTGGAAAACTGCTGAAGTGGAAGGCGAACATTGAGCCTTCATTCACGTTGAAGGTCTTTGCAAGTTTAGGCCAGTGCCTGTGGATGATTGACCGTCCATCCTTCGACCTCTTCAGGAACACTTCAATATTGAACCGTGGGTGTTGTATGAAAACTTTCCTCGCCTCCTGACCACAGAGGTGGTTTGAGAGGTAATCATCAGTGAAGCCTGAAAACAAGGATGTGCATAAATATCTTCTCTATATTGGAAATGGGGCAAAGGAATACAAAAAGGCAAGGTATAATAGTTAGTACCATCTTGTAAACCTCAGTGCTTCCCATTGTTTCCCTGCAACACATATAAGGCAGTTAGTCATCAGGTTAAGTAAGGGTTCGCATGCTATCAGTAAAATATGTTGATGATAAATAAGCACACTGCAGATTCATCAGATTAATTCAAGCCACATGGAAAACCTATTTATCCAAACCAAGCATGATTAAGAACTAGGAAATATAGCACTTGTATATGTTTCTCATGTATTAAGTGCAGCCAAATTTGATTTATTCCTCACATGGTATACAATAACATAATGCAGCCACAGCAATTGAACATCACATTGCAGAATTGAACCAAGCAGATAACTAAACACCACAACAAATGAACCAAACGTTAACTGAGCACCACATTGCACAATATAACCTACTCCTAATAGAAGATCAGACAGTTAACCAAACCAAGCATGCTTAACAACTTGGAAATATAGCAATTGTATTTGTTTCTCATGTATTTAGTACAGCCAAATTCGATTTATTCCTCACATGGTATACAATACACTACAAAAAAAAAAGACGCATCCGTGACATTTTGGGCCAAACGAAATTTTTTTCTGTCATACTTATGACACTTCTATGACGATAATTGTGAAAAAACCCGGTATCATCATAGATGTGGTGGGCTCCTACTTCTATGACAAAAAATCATGACAGAAAATGGGCTTTTCGTCCTGGGCAGGCCGGAGACGCAGCTGCATGACATTCTTTGGGTCGTCCATGACGGAAAAACCGTGGTAGAAGCGAGGGCGAGGAAAATATCGGGGTGTTCCCGATTACGGTGGGTGGTCGGGGCCGAGCGATGCGCGTTTCTCTCATACACGCACGCGCATGGGTGCGAGGCGTTGGGCTCTAACTGGACCCGAGCGATTGCACTGCAGGCTACGCATTACTGAACCCGAGCGATCAATCGATGGCTGTTAACTAAACCTGATCGAGCGAGTCCTTCGCTACTGCTGCTAACTGAAGCCGATCGATGCTGCCTCTGGATGAACAGTGAGCGTTGCTGGGGGGGTTTGGATGCACACTTCCCGGTGGGGGTGGATGAACAGGACCCCATGGTATTGCCTCTGGATGAACAGGACCCCGATCGATCGAGCCGGTTGGGGCTGGATGAACAGGACCCCGTGGAGGGCTGGATGAACAGGACCCCGTGGAGGGCTGGATGAACAGGACCACCCTGTGGAGGGCTGGATGAACAATAGAAGGTGGAGAGCTAGATGAACAGTAGCCCGTGGACGGGTGGTTGAACAGGAGCCCGTGGAGAGGGCTGGTTGAATAGTAGCCGGTGGAGTAGCACGCGGTGGAGGCTAGATGAACAGGAGCCCGTGGATGAACAGTCGCAGGTGGAGGCTCGAGGAGGTCGATGGTGGATGAACAGTAGCCCCGTGGAGGCTGGAGGGGGTCGACGATGGAGATGAACAGTATCCCCTGGAGTCCCGTTTTGCGGTACGCCACACCCCTCCTGATGGACAGGACCCCCCGTTTCGACCGTAGCGCTCCAACACAAGTCCGTCCTCCGTTTTGCGGTACGCCACACCCCTCCCGATCGACAGGACCCCCGTGTTGACCGTAGGAGGCCCGTTTCCTCCATTTTGCGGTATGCGAGACCCCTCCCGATGAACAGGATCCCGTTTCGAACGTGGCCGGTCGAACACAAGGCCGTTTCCTCCGTTCTACGGTACGCCAGGCCTCGTTTCCATCGGCTGTTCCGTCCAAGCCGGTTGGCTCCCACGCGCGACGCATTCCGTTGCCTCCCCATGAACACGACGACGGCGCTATTGTTGTTTTTTGAGGGCGACGACGACACTGTTTCTCCGTTCTGACCCAGCCATGTACATGAGCCCTAGCCTACGTATGCGCGAGTAGGCGTTCGAGACCTCGCCCGTATGTACGTACGTGGCCGTATTTTCTTTCTTGCACACTGGCCGTTGTACGTACGTGTACATCCTACATGCGTGCCTCTACTACGACACGTGCGCGCTCTACATCGACCAGTATGTACGTACACGTTCGCGACCAGAATGACAACGCTACGTACGCTTCGACCAGGTGGGTCCCGACTGTCAGGCACTTCCTTGCGTGCAAAGATATAGCTGGTGGGTCCCAGCAGTCAGGGGGGCAAATCCTTTTTTTCTTTGCCCGGACGCACTTCCTTGCGTGCGAAGATGTAGCTGGTGGGTCCCAGCAGTCAGGGGGCGAATCGTTTTTTTTGCCCGGATGCACTTCCTTGCGTGCGAAGATGTAGCTGGTGGGTCCCAGCAGTCAGGGGGGAAACGTTTAGACCGAATCCATTCTTTTTCGAAATCGATTTCGAAAAAGAACTACTAATCCTTAACTTTTCGAGGAATCCTTCATGAAATACGATGGCCCGTCCGGTGGGTCCCCGCTGTGAGGTGCAAGAATAATTATTTTGCGCGTAATAAGGAGGCACTTCCTTGCGGCTGCCGTGGACCCAGCTGTCAGCCTCTCCATGTACAGTACTCTTCCGATGGAAGTCGGTCATTGACCACATTGACCACGCCGCGCCGAGAGCACCACGACTGTGGACGACGGCGAGGCCTAGGAAGGGGAAGACGCGGCAGTGGATACCCACGTGGAGAGGAGTACGAGGGTTCACTGGTTTGGCTGCGGTGTGAGGCTGTCGTCGCCGCAGAATTACAGGGGTTGTGGGTGAGTGGAGGGATGCCTGGACAGCGGTGGGAGTAGTAGGGGGCAGTGAGGCCTCCGCCGCAGCACAGCCAGCCATGGGAGGCACGAGCAGGCGGCACGACCGGCGCTGCTTTGGGCGGCTGGAGCAAGAAGACCAGAGGTTGAAGAAGCACGATGGCCGTTGGATGGACATCGTACGGTCACTGCAGCTAGAATCCTTTATATTGACTAAGTTGACAAGCCCTTGGTACGCGTCAACTTAGTAGGCCCACAGGTCAGCTTCCGAAATGGTGTGCCCCAGATGTCAGGGGAGGAATCATTTTTTGGGCGGGTGAAGCTAGAATATCCGAGATTGAAGAAGAAGCACGGCATCCGTTGGATGGACATCCAATGGCCACTGCTGCTAGAACCGTGTGTTGACTATAAGTTGACAAAGCCTTGCATACGCGTCAACTCTCTTTTTTTAGGGGACGCGTCAACTTAGTAAGGCCACAAGTGTGTGGCAGAGAACTTATAGCCCATTTGAGATTTGTAAAAATGTGCAGCCAATTTTTGAATTCTAATGGAATTTACTACAGCCCATTTACAGTTTGTTAAAAGTACAGCCCATTTCAACCAACCATTCAAAACAGAATTCAATAAAATTTCCCACATTTTGATGGGATCCGAAATATTTTTATCCCGAAATTTCTAGTCAGATTAAATACAATTTCAATATAAATTTATATTACGTAAAAATCCAACGAAACATTGCGCTCGCAACAATTAATGAAATTAAAATTTTCAATATCCAAAAATAATATTTTATAAAGTAATTGCGTGTTTGGTGCATTTTTTATAGTTACTGCCCAGTTTTTATAATTACATCCCATTTATTATTTCTTCAAGCCCATTTTCTTGTTAAGCCTAATGCATCCCTCCTAGGAAAGATTTGCAGCTCAGCGGGGCGGAGAATAACAACTTGACCTTGCCTGGGTCTTCCTAAAAAAAGTATAGCTGGGCTAGCCATTTTCAGCTTGAAAAAAATTAATATCTGGGCTGGATATCTGGCTTGGGCTAGAGGGCCATAGCCCGCCCCAGTTAATAGCTACAGCGATGTTTCTGTTGTTATTCAGAGGAGAAAAATTAATATCTGGGCTAAACATCGCTCAAGAAAAACTCTGCAGTGCTCACACCTCAAAAACACAAATACTGCTCGAGCTGCTTGGTCCCAGCTGTTGGCCGCTTCTTGTGCAATTCTCTCGTTTATTGACTACATAGGTTGACAATGGTGTGGGACCGTGATGTCAGGAACCCAGGAGGAAGCAAAAAAAATTATAGTTTTATATACTAATAAGGAGGCACTTGCGTACGTGCGGCTATGGCCCTGGTGGGTCCCAACTATCATCCTCTCCAAGTAAAGTCATCTCCTCATCCTCTTGTCCGTTGACCATGTTGACAATGTGAGACGGCGGCGCCACGGCGAGCGCAACAACTCGAAGGACGATGGAGAGGGACTCGCGGGCCCTACGGATGGTCTGATACAGCGCCCGCTGCTCATTCAGGAAGCCAGGATCATAGGGCCACATGTCCGCGATGGCATTGTCGTTCGCTTGTTCATCGGTGCTCGTTGAGGAGACGGAGGTTGCAGCACAGGTCCTCCTGCGTTGGTAGCTCTTCCGTCATTAGGGCGTCGAAGTGCGGCCACACCTGCTCTATGGTGAACACGGCGTGAACCGGCTTGGACAGTGGCGCCGGCTCCTAGTCAGAAGTTATGTCCATCGTCTGATTGTCGTCGCTCAGCTCGGCGAGCTAGCTGGCGAGCCAGCATGTCAGGCTGCTAGACCGACCCGCTGCCAAGCACGAGTCTGACTGCCCTGGCCCACCCAGACCGCCTCCCTCGCCCGCGCGCGCTTTCCTCCCGAAACGATCAGCGCTGCCCGCCCCGCTTCCCGGTGCAGGCGATTGCTCCGCCTTCAAATGACACAAGTGCCGTCCGTCCGTCCTTCTGCAGCCCACATTAATGATACGCGGTTGCCGAGGCGGCTACTCCGGCGCCACACGTCCGTCCCTCCGCTGCCCACCATTGCTATATAAACTGCTGCGCCGGCCATAGCCGCAGTCATCTGCATCCGTTCCCTTTCTCCTGTCCACACCACTACTGCCCACCATGGCTTCCTCGTGCTCCAGCGCTCTTCGGGACGGGCGGACAACGGACCACAAGGAGATGGCAGCCATTGCTGCCGACTGGCTGGCCTGCAGGCAACCGGAGGACGACGACGTCCCAATGGAGAACATGGTAGTCGACAATCTGGCGCCAACCCCCTCCTCTGCACCATCCTCGCCGGTGCATTGCACCATGACCATCGGCGAGGCCCGTGCCCAATATATGGACACGGTGAGGCAGAAGCGTGAGGAGCAGTTTCGGGAGGCGCAGGCCGACGCCGCCTACAACCACCATCTCCTCCAGGAGCACCTGCAGGCGGAGGAGCAGATCGCCTCGGAGCGAGCGGAGCAGGAGGAGCTGCTCGACTCATACCGCTCCGCCCGCGAGGGCCGCCTCGAGCGCTGGCGGTACCGCATGCGGGTGGCGGAGGTTGCGGCCGCCTACAAAGAGGGCGATGAAGCGGGCGAGGCGCTGTTTGGTGAGACCAAGGATGAGGCAGAGGACAATGCCGGCTCCGACGAGTCCCCGCTCCGCTGGCGTCGACGAGGCCCTGCGGCGCCAACAACGAGGCAGAGGACACCGCCGGCTCCGCCGAGGCCCCACCCTGCCGGCAACGAGGGGGAGGATTCCCCCGCTCCACCGAGGCGCCGCCTGCCGGCAACGAGACAGAGGACATCGCCGGCTCTGTCGAGGCCCCGCCCCGCTGCCAACGAGGCCGCGCCACACAAAAAAGAGGAAGAGTAGAACAAGGTAGGTCGCCGCTGCTCGGGTCCAAGTAAGGCCACCGCTGCTACCCTCCGGTTGCTAGCACTGAGCTGTACATCATGGAGCAATTCTATGATTACAGGATGATTGAAGAGCGCTCCATGGTTGAGCAAGCTCATGAGATACAGTCATTTGCTAGAGAACTTGAGCACTTCAGTTGTATGCTACCAGACAAGTTTGTTGCCAGAGGTATCATCACTAAGCTTCCTCCTTCGTGGATCTCATTGGCACTCTTGATGTGGAAGAAAAGGCGAGAGCAAAGGACACACGTGCTCGAGGAATTGAGGGAGGATCTAGTGCCAATCTGGTACAGAAGAAGAACTTCCAGCCCCACAAGTACAAGAACAAGGGCAAGTTTGATGGTAAAGCAAAGTTTGATGGGACGAACAAGGCAGTGCAACACATGAACTTCAAGAAGAAGAATGACAAGAAGAAAGGTGTTTGTCATGTGGGGAGCCTGATCATTGGGCTCCTAGTTGCCCTAATCGCTATGACAAGCTAGGCGGGTTGACCACTGACGGCCGGTTAGCTTCTTGGCGGCGACGTGGAGTCGAAGAGCTATGTTGGAGAAGGACGCTGCTTCTACTTAACTGCCAGTGCAGTTGGCTGACTGACACGTGGGCCCAACAGGCATCTGGGCCACATGTCAGTTACGCAACTGCACCTGCAGTTAAGTCACTGAAGCTTCTGTTCGGCTCAGCCGGACACAGGTGGGTAGCTTCAGTTAATTAATTATACCTCCAGGGCACCCCTTTTTAGTTGAAGAATGTATGAAATGTAATGAAATCCGGCATGTTTATATGAAATCCGACCGTGTATGAATGAATTTAGTTCGATTAGTTTGAATTCTTGTATCACTGGCATTGGATGAACATGCAAAACAATACGTACTAGCATTATTCCCAGGGTGATCACCTCGTTTGCAGCAGTTTCACATGTACTCCCTCCGGTCCTTTCTAGTCTGCATACAAGTTTTGTCTGCAGTCAAAGTATCTCTACTTTGACCAATCTTATAGAAAAAAGTATGCACTTTCACAATGTGCGAAGTAAAAAGGAACAAAAGGAGTACAAAGAGTTTGAGCAGCTTTTTAGCGTTCCTGTACATTGCAATCAAACACACAAGCCTGGCAATTCATAGTGAACATTCAAAACAATCGATGATTATGCATCTCAGCGATTCACATGTCAGAGCCAATATTTACTTCACAACTAAAGAAAAAATGGATCGATGCTGCTGACAGCAAAGGGCGTCCCATTTGAAAATATCAAATGCATGTCTTCTTGCTAAAATCAATGAGCAAAATTTGACAAGGTTGTCCCATTCCAAAATATCAAATGCCTACGATTGTGGAATGGGCAGGGTTTGCCATCAGTTCGGACATTGACATGGCACCTCATGCTAAATAAACCAGTTGTTCTTCTTGTGCAGTTCCACCAAAATCAACCAAATTTGCGCGGCACCTCCTTTCTTGTGGTGGAAATGAATGATTCGATGTATTCATGAACATTTTGTGCAGTTCCCATCGAAATCAAGCTGAGCACCCCTATTTGCACAAATACAAAAAAAGTGATTAGTATAAAGCAAATTGTACTATGAATTGATAGTTTAAACAGGCACCTACATGGTCCATATAGAGCACACTTTTAGAAAAATGGAACTCACCGGAAAGAATCCTAGAACAACATTGTACTCGCGCATCACAGCAAGAAAATGGAGATTTGTCAGTCCTTCTGAGTTGAAGTTAGTTTGGTCTTGTGGGGGGTAATGTAACCATCCTTCAACTGCTCCTTCTGATGAGAAGATAGATGCTACCTCTTGAGCACTACGTTGGTTTTCCCTTGAAGAGGAAAGGGTGATGCAGCAAAGTAGCGTAAGTATTTCCCTCAGTTTTTGAGAACCAAGCTATCAATCCAGTAGGAGGCCACGCACGAGTCCCTCGCACCTACAAAAACAAATAAATCCTCGCAACCAACGCGATAAGGGGTTGTCAACCCCTACAAAGTCACTTACGAGAGTGAGATCTGATAGATATGATAGGATAATATTTTTGGTATTTTTATGATAAAGATGCAAAGTAAAGTAAACAAAATAAAAAGAGCAACGGAAATAGCTAAGTGTTGGAAGATTAATATGATGGAAAATAGACCCGGGGGCCATAGGTTTCACTAGTGGCTTCTCTTGAGAGCATAAGTATTTATGGTGGGTGAACAAATTACTGTTGAGCAATTGATAGAATTGAGCATAGTTATGAGAATATCTAGGTATCATCATGTATATAGGCATCACGTCCGAGACCAGTAGACCGACTCCTGCCTGCATCTACTACTATTACTCCATACATCGACCGCTATCCAGCATGCATCTAGAGTATTAAGTTCAGAAGAACAGAGTAACGCTTTAAGCAAGATGACATGATGTAGAGGGATAAACTCATGCAATATGATATAAACCCCATCATGTTATCCTCGATGGCAACAATACAATACGTGCCTTGCTGCCCCTACTGTCACTGGGAAAGGACACCGCAAGATTGAACCCAAAGCTAAGCACTTCTCCCATTGCAAGAAAGATCAATCTAGTAGGCCAAACCAAACTGATAATTCGAAGAGACTTGCAAAGATAACCAATCATACATAAAAGAATTCAGAGAAGATTCAAATATTGTTCATAGATAAACTTGATCATAAACCCACAATTCATTGGTCTCAACAAACACACCGCAAAAGAAGATTACATCAAATAGATCTCCACGAGAGAGGGGGAGAACATTGTATTGAGATCCAAAAAGAGAGAAGAAGCCATCTAGCTAATAATTATGGACCCGATGGTCTGAGGTAAACTACTCACACTTCATCGGAGAGGCTATGGTGTTGATGTAGAAGCCCTCCGTGATCAATGCCCCCTCCGGCGGAGCTCCGGAACAGGCCCCAAGATGGGATCTCACGGGTACATAAGGTTGCGGCGGTGGAATTAGGTTTTTGGCTCCGTATCTGGTAGTTTGGGGGTACGTAGGTATATATAGGAGGAAGAAGTACGTCGGTGGAGCAACGTGGGGCCCACGAGGGTGGAGGGCGTGCCCAGGGGGTAGGCATGCCCCCTACCTCGTGCCCTCCTGGTTGATGTCTTGACATAGGGTCCAAGTCCTCTGGATCACGTTCGTTCCGAAAATCATGTTCCTGAAGGCTTCATTCCGTTTGGACTCCGTTTGATATTCTTTTTCTGCGAAACTCTGAAATAGGCAAAAAAAACAGCAATTCTGGGCTGGGCCTCCAGTGTATAGGTTAGTCCCAAAAATAATATAAAAGTGTATAATAAAGCCCATTAATGTCCAAAACAGAATATATTATAGCATGGAACAATCAAAAATTATAGATATGTTGGAGACGTATCAAGCATCCCCAAGCTTAATTCCTGCTCGTCCTCGAGTAGGTAAATGATAAAAACAGAATTTTTTATGTGGAGTGATACTTGGCATAATTTCAATG
This sequence comes from Triticum aestivum, assembly GCF_018294505.1. NCBI lineage: Eukaryota > Viridiplantae > Streptophyta > Magnoliopsida > Poales > Poaceae > Triticum > Triticum aestivum. The sequence goes on from NC_057796.1 coordinate 102,364,968, forward strand.
TAATTCTTCTTAATTGTGGTATGAATATTCAGATCCGAAAGATTCAAGATAAAAGTTCAATATTGACATAAAAATAATAATACTTCAAGCATACTAACTAAGCAATTATGTCCTCTCAAAATAACATGGCCAAAGAAAGTTCATCCCTACAAAATCATATAGTTTAGTCATGCTCCATTTCCGTCACACAAGAATGCTCTCATCATGCACAACCCCGATGACAAGCCAAGAAATTGTTTCATACTTTAGTAATCTCAAACTTTTTCAACCTTCACGCAATAAATGAGCGTGAGCCATGGATATAGCACTATGGGTGGAATAGAATATAATGATGGGGCTTATGTGGAGAAGACAAAAAAAGAGAAAGTCTCACATCAACGAGGCTAATCAATGAGCTATGGAGGTGCCCATCGATTGATGTTAATGCAAGGAGTAGGGATTGCCATGCAACAGATGCACTAGAGCTATAAATGCATGAAAGCTCAACAAAAGAAACTAAGTGGGTGTGCATCCAACTTGCTTGCTCACGAAGACCTAGGGCATTTGAGGAAGCCCATTGTTGGAATATACAAGCCAAGTTCTATAATGAAAAGTTCCCACTAGTATATGAAAGTGACAAAACAAGAGACTCTCTATATGGTGCTACTTTGAAGCACAAGTGTGGTAAAAAGGATAGTAACATTGTCCCTTCTCTCTTTTTCTCTCATTTTTTTGGGCCTTCTCTTTTTTTATGGCCTTTCTCTTTTTATTTTTTTACCTCACTTGGGACAATGCCCTAGAAAATGATGATCATCACACTTCTATTTATTTACAACTCAATGATTACAACTCGATACTAGAACAAAGTATGACTCTATATGAATGCATCCGGCGGTGTACCGGGATATGCAATGAACCAAGAGTGACATGTATGAAATAATTATGAATGGTGGCTTTGCCACAAATACTATGTCAACTACATGATCATGCAAAGCAATATGACAATGATGAACGTGTCATGATAAATGGAACGGTGGAAAGTTGCATGGCAATATATCTCGGAATGGGTATGGGAATGCCATAATAGGTAGGTATGGTGGCTGTTTTGAGGAAGATATAAGGAGGTTTATGTGTGAAAGAGAGTATCATATCACGGGGTTTGGATGCACCGGCGAAGTTTGCACCAACTCTCAATGTGAGAAAGGGCAATGCACGGTACCGAAGAGGCTAGCAATGATGGAAAGGTGAGAGTGTGTATAATCCATGGACTCAACATTAGTCATAAAGAACTCACATACTTATTGCAAAAATCTACAAGTCATAAAAACCAAGCACTACGCGCATGCTCCTAGGGGGATAGATTGGTAGGAAAAGACCATCGCTCGTCCCCGACCGCCCACTCATAAGGAGGACAATCAAAGAACACCTCATGTTTGAAATTTGTTACATAACGTTTACCATACGTGCATGCTACGGGACTTGCAAACTTCAACACTAGTATTTCTCAAATTCACAACTACTCAACTAGCACAACTTTAATATCACTACCTCCATATCTCGAAACAATCATCAAGCATGAAACTTCTCTTAGTATTCATCACACTCATAAGAAAGTTTTTACTAGTCTTGAATACCTAGCATATTAGGATTATTTAAGCAAATTACCATGCTGTTTTAAGACTCACAAAATAATATAAGTGAAGTATGAGAGAATAATAGTTTCTATAAAACAAAAGTTACCACCGTGCTCTAAAAGATATAAGTGAAGTACTAGAGAAAAAACTATATAACTCAAAAGATATAAGTGAAGCACATAGAGTATTCTAATAATTTCCGAATCATGTGTGTCTCTCTCAAAAGGTGTGTACAGCAAGGATGACTGTGGTAAACTAAAAAGCAAATACTCAAATCATACAAGATGCTCCAAGCAAAACACATATCATGTGGTGAATAAAAATATAGCTCCAAGTAAAATTACCGATGGAAGTAGACGAAAGAGGGGATGCCTTCCGGGGCATCCCCAAGCTTTGGCTTTTTGGTGTCCTTAGATTATCTTGGGGTGCCATGGGCATCCCCAAGCTTAGGCTCTCGCCACTCCTTGTTCCATAATCCATCAAATCTTTCACCGAAAACTTGAAAACTTCACAACACAAAACTTAACAGAAAATCTCGTGAGCTCCGTTAGCGAAAGAAAACAAAACACCACTTCAAGGTACTGTAATGAACCCATTATTTATTTATATTGGTGTTAAACCTACTGTATTCCAACTTCTCTATGGTTTATAAACTATTTTACTAGCCATAGATTCATCAAAATAAGAAACACCACACGAAAAACAGAATCTGTCAAAAAACAGAACAGTCTGTAGTAATCTGTAACTAACGCAAACTTATGGAACTCCAAAAATTCAGCCAAAATAGGACGACCTAGACAATTTGTTTATTGATCAGCAGCAATTGAAATCAATATTTTATCACGTTCTGGTGATTTTTACCAATTATTTTTGTGAACAGAAAGTTTCTGCAATTTTCAGCGAGATCAAATAACTATCATCCAAGAAGATCCTATAGGTTTAACTTGGCACAAACACTAATTAAAACATAAAAACAAGTCTAACCAGAGGCTAGATCAAACATTTATTCCTAAACAGAAGAAAAAAGCAAAAAACTAAAAAGTAAAATTGGGTTGCCTCCCAACAAGCGCTATCGTTTAACGCCCCTAGCTAGGCATAGATAATTTTAATGATGCTCGCATGAGAGACAAGAATTGAAGCACAAAGAGGGCATCAAATAGCATGTGACAAACACATCTAAGTCTAACATACTTCCTATGCATAGGCATTTTATAAGCAAACAAATTATCAAGGCAAGCAAGAACTAGCATAAGGAAGGAAGAAGAAAGAGACGATAGCAATCTCAACATGACGAGAGGTAATTTAGTAACATGAAAATTTCTACAACCCTATTTTCCTCTCTCATAATAATTACATGAAGGATCATAAGCAAATTCAACAATATAGCTATCATATAAAATAATTTCAACACGATCCACATGCATGCAAAGTTGACACTCTTCCGAAATAGTGGGGTTAACATTAACTAAAGTCATAACCTCTCCAAACCCACTTTTATCAAAAATTTCATAAGATTGAATATTCCCAAAATATGTGGGATCTAAAGTTGACACTCTTCCAAACCCACTTTCAATATTATTGCAAACAATATTATCAATCTCATATTCATCATGGGGATTAAATAAATTTTCAAGATCATAAGAAAATCACCCCAATCATGATCATTGCAACAAATAGTAGACATAGCAAAACTAGCATCCCCAAGCTTAGGGTTTTGCATATTATTAGCACAATTTACATCAAGAGAATTTATAGTCAAATCATTGCAATCATGCTTTTTATTCAAGGAGCTATCGTGAATTTCTTCATAAAGTACTTCATTACAATTTTCAGATTCACAAATTTCAAGCAAAACTTCATAAAGATAATCGAGTGCACAAAACTCACTAGCAATTGGTTCATCATAATTGGATCTCTTAAAGAGATTAGCAAGGGGATGAGGATCCATAAACTTTTAGCAAGCGAAGATGTAAGCAGAAAGAAGGCACATGGTAACACAAGATTGAACGGAAGGAGGGCGAATAAAACGGCAAGGGTGAAGTGGGGGAGAGGAAAACAAGAGGCAAATGGCAAATAATGTAATGCGGGAGATAAGGGTTTGTGATGGGTATTTGGTATGGTTACTTTTGCGTAGACTCCCCGGCAACGGCGCCAGAAATGGCTCGTTGTCGGGAGTCCAAATCTTGACTTGACCTTGCGTAAGCCTCCCCGGCAACGGCGCCAGAAATCCTTCTTGCTACCTCTTGAGCACTGCGTTGGTTTTCCCTTGAAGAGGAAAGGGTGATGCAGCAAAGTAGCGTTAGTATTTCCCTCAGTTTTTGAGAACCAAGGTATCCAGTAGGAGGCCACGCACGAGTCCCTCGCACCTACACAAACAAATAAATCCTCGCAACCAACGCGATAAGGGGTTGTCAATCCCTACACGGTCACTTACGAGAGTGAGATCTGATAGATATGATAGGATAATATTTTTGGTATTTTTATGATAAAGATGCAAAGTAAAGTAAACAAAATAAAAAGTGCAATGGAAATAGCTAAGTGTTGGAAGATTAATATGATGGAAAATAGACCCGGGGGCCATAGGTTTCACTAGTGGCTTCTCTCGAGAGCATAAGTATTTACGGTGGGTGAACAAATTACTGTTGAGCAATTGATAGAATTGAGCATAGTTATGAGAATATCTAGGTATGATCATGTATATAGGCATCACGTCCGAGACAAGTAGACAGACTCCTGCCCGCATCTACTACTATTACTCCACAAATCGACCGCTATCCAGCATGCATCTAGAGTATTAAGTTCATAAGAACATAGTAACACTTTAAGCAAGATGACATGATGTAGAGGGATAAACTCATGCAATATGATATAAACCCCATCTTGTTATCCTCGATGGCAACAATACAATACGTGCCTTGTTGCCCCTACTGTCACTGGGAAAGGACACTGCAAGATTGAACCCAAAGCTAAGCACTTCTCCCATTGCAAGAAAGATCAATCTAGTAGGCCAAACCAAACTGATAATTCGAAGATACTTGCAAAGATAACCAATCATACATAAAAGAATTCAGGGAAGATTCAAATATTCTTCATAGATAAACTTGATCATAAACCCACAATTCATCGGTCTCAACAAACACACCGCAAAAGAAGATTACATCGAATAGATCTCCACGAGAGAGGGGGAGAACATTGTATTGAGATCCAAAAAGAGAGAAGAAGCCATCTAGCTAATAACTATGGACCCGAAGGTCTGAGGTAAACTACTCACACTTCATCGGAGAGGCTATGGTGTTGATGTAGAAGCCCTCCGTGATCAATGCCCCCTCCGGCGGAGCTCCGGAACAGGCCCCAAGATGGGATCTCACGGGTACAGAAGGTTGCGGCGGTGGAATTAGGTTTTTGGCTCTGTATCTGGTAGTTTGGGGGTACGTGTATATATAGGAGGAAGAAGTACGTCGGTGGAGCTACATGGGGCCCATGAGGGTGGAGGGCGCGCCAGGGGGGTAGGCGTGCCCCCCTACCTCGTGCCCTCCTAGTTGATGTCTTGACGTAGGGTCCAAGTCCTCTGGATCACGTTCGTTCCGAAAATCATGTTCCCGAATGTTTCATTCCGTATGGACTCCGTTAGATATTCTTTTCCTGCGAAACTCTGAAATAGGCAAAAAACAGCAATTCTACGCTGGGCCCCGGTTAATAGGATAGTCCTAAAAATAATATAAAAGTGTATAATAAAGCCCATTAATGTCCAAAACAGAATATATTATAGCATGGAACAATCAAAAATTATAGATACGTTGGAGACGTATCAATAGACAGGGCTTCTTCATCCTGGCATAATCGGAACTAGTCACTTCACGTACTCCATATTCTTCTTCAGAGGAGGATGATCCTATTGTGCAAAGACAAGAGGACAACTAAATGCTAGCATCCATGTTTGCTAGAAAAAAGGAAAGGAAATATTTAAAACAGCATAGATGAAGCACTTCTCAAGGACAATACCACTTTTTTATGACAGTATCTAAACAGTAGCACAACACCAATAGAGATGACAAAGCTCAATCATATGGATGAAATCAGTGGGCGAGTACCAACCTTTGTCAGGAGGCTTATTGTGTAGAGCATACAGATGAAGCACTTCTCCGGAACCATCTGTTGCTATCTACTGTGGTGGCCATGCTTACTATATACTCCTCAATTGGTTTAATGTTTCCAACATCTTCTTGTGAAGATCCACTAAAATATATGGTATCTTCAAAGAAGATCCCTGTTTGCACAAGTAGAGATAATTACGTATTACATTAAGAGTGGCATCAAATCAGTGGACAATTGCTCATTCCAGCCATAGCAATAAATTAAGATGCAAAACTATATCATTACTTGTGTCATCACAGTTCCAGTGCTTCATTACAGCACCGAGAGTTGAATTTTGTTTTTCTTCCGCTTGTTCTTCCCCTTCATCACTTGGTTCAATAACAGACAAGCTTCGCCTTCAATGTAAGATTTGGCATGTCAATTAGGTTGCACAACTATAGCACTAAACAATGACATTAATTTTCTGATGAAAGTGGCAAAATATAGGCCAACAGTTGTGAAATATCCTTATAACATCCCAAAATTCTAAATTTTGGAATGTTATAATAAACAGATAGATTGGATTGATTGTTTGATTGATTGACTGAAATTGAGTGAAATTCAAAATCTTTTGAAAGTTAAATGAGAGGGAATAAAAAGGACTTTCCCAAACTTTCATTTTGCTTTTATGATCTCCATGGATTCAAATTCTTTTCATCACAAAACCCTGGAGAGAAGATGATATGACTTCTTCCATTTATTTAAATGACAAGGGGTGTTGAAAATAATTGAATTTCATCTGAGAATATTTCCAATCCTGAAACTTTACGCAACTCAATGATTTTCACGAGCGAAGATAAAATGACTTCTTCAAAACATATGAAATATGAGTTGGGAGTTTCAAAGGATCAAATTCAAGTCCTTTTGGAAATTATTTTAATTTGGAGTTATTTGGGTTTTATTCAAATTATTTTTCTCCAAAAATAAAATATAAAGAAATTAGGGTAACATGATTCCCTACAACAGAAAATTGGAGATAAATAAATTTGAAATTATTTTGGTATTTTTAAAATGATTTTTATTGGATTTTATTAAGGCAGTAGCACTGTTTGATTTATTTGAATTTTTTTGTTCTTTATTTGACTTTACAAAAATGTTCATGTTGTAGAAAATCTTTTTCTGAAAATTTTGATATATAATATGCCTATATAAAATTTTAATTTATTTTCTTTATCCGGTTTTCCTTCTGTTTCAATTAAAAAACTGTACATGCGGCCCATAGTTATTTACCGCCACACGCATAGCATAATGGCAGCGGGCGCCTCATTTGTTTTTCCCTCTCCTAAATGGGCCAGGCCCAGCCATCCTTTTTATTTTTTACTTAGGCTGATTTTTGTTAAAAAAAGACTGCAGTGTACGCGTGCGCGCGCAGCCGGCCCGTGGTGCTTTTAGCCCATGCGTTCCCCGTTTATTTTATTTGTTCGTCTACGTTTAGTCCCACATTGCCTAGCCTTTAACCCCTAAACCTCTTTTTCACCTATAAATATAGACCCATAGAGCCTCCAAAAATTATCCATTGCGGGTTAAATCAATATTTTGGTTTGAGTAGCTAAAAATATATTTCTCCTCTCCGGCGGGACTTTTGTAAGTTGTCTCCACACTCCGAAGTCGTCTTTTCTATACCTTATAAAGGTATATTTATTCGTTCTCTGTATTTATACGTTAGATCTAGAATTCTTTTATCCGTAGCTATTTTTTTTTTCTTCTGCAAAACAGCTTGGCCCTGATTTTTCAAATAGCCATAACTTTTTACTCGTTCATCCAAATTAGATGAAATGTTTCATAGTCAAATTTCTTTTGATCATATCTTTTTATCCGTACCTCCGTTTTCGATGAAACCAACGCCCACTTTTTCGTTACGATCCCCTCTATCCAGTTAAACAACTTAAACATGTTTTTGAAAGTTTTAAAATTTGATTTCAAACAGATTTGTATTTGAACTTCTTTTGTTCATAACTTAAGTTTCGTAGCTCCGATTTAGTTGATTCTTTTTGCAAATCGAAGCTCTTGACCTAAACTTTCTGATAAGGCCAAATTCATATAATTTTGGTACTGTTAGAAATTGTTTTATGTTGCAAGAGTTATTTGCTTGGTTTTGATGTTTTTCGAATTGTTTTCTTCGTTCTTCTCGATCTTTTGAGTGATTGCTTATGTGTGGTTACTATTGCTTGCTTACGATAGATTGACCGGAGTGTGACGAGTAGATCTATCCAGAGTATTGAGTGCGAATCATCTTCATCAACATTGCAGGCAAGTTCACACTTTGATCATATCCCTTTTATACCCAGTTTTTATGCATTAGATTTCAATCCTCAAACATTGCATGAGTAGGATTGATAACATGTGGGTATTGGGAAGTAGTTGATGAGGTAGGAACCTATTGCCCTGCATTCAAACCTTGGGAGTTACTTCTACGTTGCTATTATATTGCCATGCTATGCTCGTAGACGTGGATTGGGTTTGAGTGATATTCATGACAGATGTGAGATTGTTAATAATGGTTTACTTAAGGTGGCAACTAAAATTCACATCTGGGTGGATTGAGGTACCTGGGTATTTCAGGATTGCCTGTTTTTCTTTTGGACCGCCACCCAGGCTCAAAGGGATCATGAGATTATTCATGCTAGAAACTTCCGTGTGCAGCCGCAAGCTATTATGGGCTCTAGCATAGTTGACTAAGTTGTGTGAACTCTTACAGTGGTAGACTAGCAGATGTAGGGGAAAGTAGGTGTAACTGTCTACCCATACGTAAGGTGCAAACACTTCTGAAAGACTGTGTCTCGGTCATCCGTTACTCAAACACCATGTAGTGCGAGTAATCCAACGGAGGAGATCGAGTCTTGTGGGGAAAAGTGCGCAAACCTCTGCAGAGTGTATAAACTAATCATGATTAGCCGTGTCCCCGGTTATGGACATCTTGAGTATCTAGTTCTTGGATTATCCCGTTGATCTCATCATGTTACTTTAATTAATCTTGTTGGGTTAATGATGATACTTAATTGGGATTGAGATGCTGTCAACCATCTCAATGTTTCACAACCACCATGATAGTTAAATAAAATTTATTCCTTTGAAGTAGGGAAAAATTGGCTTTTCGCAAAAACATTATAACCATAGAGCTTTTCCACCAGCCATATATGCATGTAGTGATAGCCTTTGTTCATCATTTCTCTATGGTGTGAATTTGCCAGTACATTCAATGTACTGACCTGTTTTCGGGCTGCAACGTTTCATGTTGCAGGATATCTTACGACGAGTAAGTGATACGTTAGGGTTACGATTTCTACACTCAACTTTGCCGTTGGTGTTGATGGGAATCCACAACCTTGTTACTTCCGCTATTTCGGATTGAGGTAATAGTATTTACGTTACTTTATACATATGATTTACCTCTGTTATAAATCCTCGAGTACTGTGTGTGTCAGCATACCGATCCAGGGATGACACTTAAGCACAGAGACTTGATCCATTCGGGTCGGGTCGCTACAAGATGGTATCAGAGCACATGTTGACTGTAGGACGTGACCCTAGAACTGGCAAGCCCATAGGAAGGATTTTCTCTAAAACTTTTCTTTTCAAAAAGATCTTGTACCTCTCTCCTTTTCTGAGTCTTATTCGAATATATTCCTTTAGTGAGACCATACCCTTTTCCCTTTTGACCACACGAAGATTCAGCTGATGAGACCACTTCAAGAAGTACAAGATATCGGACAACTAAGACCATTTTGGAATGAAGAGGATTTTATCGTGCATAATGATAATGGAAAACTACAACGGTTGAAGACTCCGAAGACTAGGAGAATTTGAAGGCTCTGAAGAATTGCCAGATGTGTATGACCTAGGAAGGTTACCCTTATGGAACTCGGCAGACTATGGAAGCCGTCAATGCCCGAGATCAAGGTGTATCGGAGAAAGACCGAAACATGGAGGGTTAGAAACTCAAAGTTTTTTTAAGAAAACCCAAAGACAGGAGATATCAGTTATGGAATGAAAGCTCATGGCAGTGACATGGGCATAAACACAACTATCCATGATGTTATCGTCCGCTTATGCTATTGTCACCATGCCGAGTTAAGCATGCATATGCATGGAAGGATTGGATGGTAGAAGGCTGATGGAGCACCTATCAGCAAGATGAAGTTTTAACTTTAGACCAGGTGTATCACCAGGATCCGGAGTATTACATCAAGAAGTTTAGGATGGACCTGTAGGAAGCTGTATTTGACAAAGAAGTGTTTCGTGAAGAACTCAGAACCCAGAAACTGAAAGTAGCCAAGCAGGGAAAGCAAAACCTCGAGATAACGGAGACTCGTCAGGAACTGAAGGACAGTAGTATCATGGTTCATGCCAAGGATGTTGAGACCCAGAAGTTTGGAACGCAATTATTAAAGGATGCCACGAGAGAATTCTCGTCAACAGAGATGATATGGCAAAAGAACTTGAGAAAGGCAAGCATGATCGGAAGAAGCCATCGGAGACATTAACAAGACTTGAAGAGTTTGGCGACGCTGAAGACTTATTGACCTTTAGAAGACCAAACCCCTGTTATACCTACGTTAGATGCGACGTTTGTGAGCTGTCATTTGTTTGTTGTTCTTCCGACAGCCACAATAAAAAAATCTGTCTCTTCAAAATTTTGTTTGTATTATGTGCATCCCTCTCGACCTCTCTTATCTCACCCCAAACCCATGGACCCAATAGAGGATGAATGGAGATGAGCTTGTATTTTCTGGACCGATGAGTCAATTGGAGACGGACCGATGGATTCAGAACATGGAGGATCACATGAAGAATAACCCTATAGTCGGAAAGGATATGACCCGGCATGCTCTTCAATGTTTGAAAGAGGTGCTGCTACTTGGTGGAGGATGTACCAAACCATCAATGGATGGCAAGGAGTAACCACTTGGAAAGAATTTAAGTGGACTCTACAAAGATCTCGTCTTGTGTCCCAGAAATTGAGGTCTTATGGAAAGGATATGAAGAAACCTTGTGCATACAAGCCTTGTGGAGAAATAGGACACAACCATAAGGAACACAAGGATGAATGCCCTAATTGTGAAGGAAGTCACCCAGTTGAAGAATGCCCAACTAGGCAGATCACTTGTTTCTTGTGTGAAGGGACTACCCACTACCCTGCTCAGTGTCACATCTACCCCATGGTACAAAGGACCATCCAGCAGAAGAAAGAACCAATGAAAAGAGCCCTCATGGAAATTTTAGAGGAATCTGTGATGAAGGAAGAGGTGGAGGACACACCCAAAGAAGAACCAATTAAACCCTGCACCAAGTCATGGTATTCATGTGGAGAAGAAGGACACATCTCCCAAAATTGTCTGAATGGGGATTTAGTAGAATTCCCGACAGAGGAAGTAGAGTATGACCCACAGGAAATAGAAGCCCTGATTGGAACGGAAAAGTCCAGGAAGAGAAGTAGATTGGATCCCAGGAACCACCCAATTTCTACAAAGAGAGACCTGAGTCATATCACTTGTTTCAGGTGCAAAAATTCAGGACACTACCACAATGATTGCCCAAAAGGAAAGATGAGGACCCCAGGAGGCTATATAATCACAAGGAAACCCCGAGATATGTCAGAAGTAATATGTTTCCGTTGTGATGAAGCAGGGCACGTTGCCAGAGAATGCCCCAAGGAGACGGAGACTTGTGACAAATAGTTGATTGCAACGAGAAATATAGTAGTAGTAGTGTGGACATTTCTTTTATTAGTGAGGTGTCGGATTGAGGCATGTAATGGAATGCAAGAGATTGTAATAATTTGAGAATCAATAAAGTTAGCATCATTGGTATTGATTTGGATTTTATGAGTTGTTACTCTATGAAGAAAGATTTTGACCATTTTCGAGGATATGAGAAATATGGTCTATGGAATATTGTGCATTTTAAAGGTGGTAGTACCCTTTGAGGAAACTTGACCCTTGGAAAAAGGTAATGATATTCCACGAAGTGGATTTCGAACAAAATAAGTATGAGTTTTATCTCTATATGTTGGATACCCCAAGAATATGAGGGTATGGAGTATTATTGGATGTAAAGGAGGTAGTCTATGAAATTGGAGACAGAGCATGTCTTCGTGTGTCCCCTCTGCAAGGAGTTAAACTATTTGGAGTTAAGGGAAAGTTAGCCCCGAGATTTGTAGGACCATACCGAGTTTTGGAGCGTATGGGAGAAGTGGCCAACAAGTTGGAGTCACCCGAAGGACTGTCAGGAGTTCATGATGTGTTTCACGTTTCCCAGTTGAAAGAAGTGCCATGCAGAGATGGCCAATATTCCCCTGTAAGGACGGTTGACCCTAGAAAGGATAATGATGTTCCACGAAGTGGAGTATGGACTTCATAAGTATAAGTTTTATCTCGGTATGTGGGATATCCCCCAAGAATGAAGAGATAAATTACTATTGGATACAAAGGAGGTATGATGTTGGAAATATGGATCAATAGAAATTCCATGATGAGTCTGAGTAATCATGTCTTAATTTGGTGCCAATAGAAGGAAGGAAGACAGTACAATTGGATGGATTTAAGAATACCAGGAAGTTGGATGTTGGATTAAGGATCAGTTGCCCGATGATGAGTTCAAGGTTTACAAGTGATGAGATGGGCCATAACCCACAGGCCCCAGGACCTGCCACGAAGCAAGCACATTCTTGCTGAAGGAAAAACCCTGGAAGAAGTTACGATTTTATCGACAAACGATTTTATAGGAGTAACGCAAAAACCTGAGAGTTGTGAAGGAACGATAGATGTTTGTTTGGCTTGCAGAATCCATGGATTTATCCGAACTTGGTTCGTCGACAAGAGAAATTCTGCAATGCTTGCGAGGATGACCGAGTGTTAGAATGCGAGATTCGCTAAACCATATACAAGGTAATGATTTGGGTGCGGGATGGATTGATCACCATACCGACTTACTCTTATTGTTCGCTTTGCTATATGGGATGGTAAATCTGAGTGACTTACCTATAGTAGAGTGACGACGATTTAAACCTTGTTTAAACCTTAGAATGGTATAGGTATTGTCCCTTGTACACGGCAGTTGTTGCCAACCGTAGGTTATACGGTGAGGTTCAACCCAGACCCATTTCCTGCAGGAGAAACCGTAAATTGTTGACCACCATGAGATGTCGATAGTTGTTTAGTATTGGCGCCAGACCCGTCAGCTATGAAGACCCAGTCTCGGAATAACCTTACCGAGATGAAAGACAGAAGAATTGAGGAAAAGGTTATGCCGCTACCCAAAGAGCCAGAGAAGGAATTTTTCCGAGAATCTGAGAAGACTGACACTGTCAACAACAAGGATTGAGTATACGAGTTTTGATGGAACCGTAACAATGATTCTAAGGGTGGTAGCACCCCAGACCCTGAGATGATCGATGGATTTTGAGGAGACCCCAAACCTAACCTATTTCTTTCTAGCCTCTCCGAATCTCGAGGACGAGATTCATTTTAAGGGTGGTAGGTTTCTAACATCCCAAAATTCTAAATTTTGGAATGTTATAATAAACAGATAGATTGGATTGATTGTTTGATTGATTGACTGAAATTGAGTGAAATTCAAAATCTTTTGAAAGTTAAATGAGAGGGAATAAAAGGACTTTCCCAAACTTTCATTTTGCTTTTATGATCTCCATGGATTCAAATTCTTTTCATCACAAAACCCTGGAGAGAAGATGATATGACTTCTTCCATTTATTTAAATGACAAGGGGTGTTGAAAATAATTGAATTTCATCTGAGAATATTTCCAATCCTGAAACTTTACGCAACTCAATGATTTTCACGAGCGAAGATAAAATGACTTCTTCAAAACATATGAAATATGAGTTGGGAGTTTTAAAGGATCAAATTCAAGTCCTTTTGGAAATTATTTTAATTTGGAGTTATTTGGGTTTTATTCAAATTATTTTTCTCCAAAAATAAAATATAAAGAAATTAGGGTAACATGATTCCCTACAACAGAAAATTGGAGAGAAATAAATTTGAAATTATTTTGGTATTTTTAAAATGATTTTTATTGGATTTTATTAAGGCAGTAGCACTGTTTGATTTATTTGAATTTTTGTGTCCTTTATTTGACTTTACAAAAATGTTCATGTTGTAGAAAATCTTTTTCTGAAAATTATGATATATAATATGCCTATATAAAATTTTAATTTATTTTCTTTATCCGGTTTTCCTTCTGTTTCAATTAAAAAAAACTGTACATGCGGCCCATAGTTATTTACCGCCCACACGCGTAGCATAGTGGCAGCGGGCGCCTCACTTGTTTTTCCCTCTCCTAAATGGGCCAGGCCCAGCCATCCTTTTTATTTTTTACTTAGGCCGATTTTTGTTAAAAAAAACTGCAGTGTACGCGTGCGCGCAGCCGGCCCGTGGTGCTTTTAGCCCATGCGTTCCCCGTTTATTTTATTTGTTCGTCTACGTTTAGTCCCACATTGCCTAGCCTTTAACCCCTAAACCTTTTTTTCACCTATAAATATAGACCCATAGAGCCTCCAAAAATTATCCATTGCGGGTTAAATCAATATTTTTGTTTGAGTAGCTAAAAATATATTTCTCCTCTCCGGCGAGACTTTTGGAAGTTGTCTCCACACTCCGAAGTCGTCTTTTCTATACCTTATAAAGGTATATTTATTCGTTCTCTATATTTATACATTAGATCTAGAATTCTTTTATCCGTAGCTATTTTTTTTTCTTCTGCAAAACAGCTTGGCCCTGATTTTTCAAATAGCCATAACTTTTTACCCGTTCATCCAAATTAGATGAAATGCTTCATAGTCAAATTTCTTTTGATCATATCTTTTTATCCGTACCTCCGTTTTCGTTGAAACCAACGCCCACTTTTTCGTTACGATCCCCTCTATCCAGTTAAACAACTTAAACATGTTTTTGAAAGTTTTAAAATTTGATTTCAAACAGATTTGTATTTGAACTTCTTTTGTTCATAACTTAAGTTTCGTAGCTCCGATTTAGTTGATTCTTTTTGCAAATCGAAGCTCTTGACCTAAACTTTCTGATAAGGACAAATTCATATAATTTTGGTACTGTTAGAAATTGTTTTATGTTGCAAGAGTTATTTGCTTGGTTTTGATGTTTTCCGAATTGTTTTCTTCGTTCTTCTCGATCTTTTGAGTAATTGCTTATGTGTGGTTACTATTGCTTGCTTACGATAGATTGACCGGAGTGTGACGAGTAGATCTATCCAGAGTATTGAGTGCGAATCATCTTCATCAACATTGCAGGCAAGTTCACACTTTGATCATATCCCTTTTATACCCAGTTTTTATGCATTAGATTTCAATCCTCAAACATTGCATGAGTAGGATTGATAACATGTGGGTATTGGGAAGTAGTTGATGAGGTAGGAACCTATTGCCCTGCATTCAAACCTTGGGAGTTACTTCTACGTTGCTATTATATTGCCATGCTATGCTCGTAGACGTGGATTGGGTTTGAGTGATATTCATGACAGATGTGAGATTGTTAATAATGGTTTACTTAAGGTGGCAACTAAAATTCACATCTGGGTGGATTGAGGTACCTGGGTATTCCAGGATTGCCTGTTTTTCTTTTGGACCGCCACCCAGGCTCAAAGGGATCATGAGATTATTCATGCTAGAAACTTCCGTGTGCAGCCGCAAGCTATTATGGGCTCTAGCATAGTTGACTAAGTTGTGTGAACTCTTACAGTGGTAGACTAGCAGATGTAGGGGAAAGTAGGTGTAACTGTCTACCCATACGTAAGGTGCAAACACTTCTGAAAGACTGTGTCTCGGTCATCCGTTACTCAAACACCATGTAGTGCGAGTAATCCAACGGAGGAGATCGAGTCTTGTGGGGAAAAGTGCGCAAACCTCTGCAGAGTGTATAAACTAATCATGATTAGCCGTGTCCCCGGTTATGGACATCTCGAGTATCTAGTTCTTGGATTATCCCGTTGATCTCATGATGTTACTTTAATTAATCTTGTTAGGTTAATGATGATACTTAATTGGGATTGAGATGCTGTCAACCATCTCAATGTTTCACAACCACCATGATAGTTAAATAAAATTTATTCCTTTGAAGTAGGGAAAAATTGGCTTTTCGCAAAAACATTATAACCATAGAGCTTTTCCACCAGCCATATATGCATGTAGTGATAGCCTTTGTTCATCATTTCTCTATGGTGTGAATTTGCCAGTACATTCAATGTACTGACCCGTTTTCGGGCTGCAACGTTTCATGTTGCAGGATATCTTACGACGAGTAAGTGATACGTTAGGGTTACGATTTCTACACTCAACTTTGCCGTTGGTGTTGATGGGAATCCACAACCTTGTTACTTCCGCTATTTTGGATTGAGGTAATAGTATTTACGTTACTTTATACATGTGATTTACCTCTGTTATAAATCCTCGAGTACTGTGTGTGTCAGCATACCGATCCAGGGATGACACTTAAGCACAGAGACTTGATCCATTCGGGTCGGGTCGCTACAATCCTTATCTTACCTCAATGGGATATTACGGTGCACATACATATTGGAAGTCTTGTCTCCATTTGTGCAGTTCACTATAATCAAGCAACATTACCGTACAAGTAGCACAACATATGAAAGCACACTACAGAATCATGTGAAAGAAGGCTAGTACTGACCTCTCATAACGCGGAATTCAAACAACTCACAAGAAGAAGATCTGAACCAAATTTGCCAACACAGATAGGAAGTAAGATCTCCTCTTGTGCAGTTCCACTAAGATCAAGCAATCAAGCAACATTGTCGGTGTGACATTTTGGTTGAACTGCACAAAACACTCTTAAAACAAAAGTGTTTTGTGCAGTGCAACAAAAGGTCACAATGGCAACGAGGTGAAGTAGATAACCCTGTTTACACAGAGGTGCAAAGGAAACAACTAGTGGTCAATAACGGTAGATGACACAGAAGCCAACAAAAATAAGCATCTACCTTATCTAAATGGGAAAGAAATCAAGACAGTAGCATTTCTCAA
Source organism: Triticum aestivum (assembly GCF_018294505.1). Classification (NCBI taxonomy): domain Eukaryota; kingdom Viridiplantae; phylum Streptophyta; class Magnoliopsida; order Poales; family Poaceae; genus Triticum; species Triticum aestivum. The sequence goes on from NC_057796.1 coordinate 102,381,725, forward strand.
ACGGTGGCATCGATTAATATTAATAGAGAGATTATATTAACAATAAAATTCGTTAAACATGTAATTTTCTTTTAACTGTGGCATTGCATCAATTTTCCAGCGGCATTATTAGAGGGTGTTTGTTTACAGGGACATTTTGGTGGAGGGACTAAAAAAACTCTATGTCAGTCCCATCTAAACCAAACAGGAGGGACTTTTAGGGACTAAAAGTGGGCATTTGGGACTAAAGAAAGAAGACCCCGAGGGAGAGTCTTTTTGGGACTTTTTCCAACAGTTGCCCCTGCCACGCATCGCACCTTGTCTCTATTAGTTCATTACTAGGGGTAACATGGTCTTTTAGCATGTCATTTAATAACCTCTAGTCCATGTTTAGTGCCTGGAACCAAGCAGGTAGGGACTAGGGAGTTTTTAACCAAACAGGGCCTTAGATTAACAACAGCTAAAGAGTTGCATGGGACAGTGGACGCACCAGCACCATGTGCATCTACCGATGTACTGGGGTGATGCACAGTCTGTTGCAACAAAGAACAAACAACCAAGGAGCATATTTGTGTTGGTCCCAGTTTTGTTATCTTTAGACACCTTTCCCTATGTGAGCGCAACAAATCTAGTCCTACTCAAACTCTACAGCCTTGTCCCCCAAAACAAAAGATCAGTTTGTTACAGATGTGCATACTGCATTTGTCATTGTTTTCCCTTTTTGACCATTGTAGGTGCTGGATAGCCAGTCTATACTAGTACTTTCCCCCCTTCCCTTCCTCTTTGAACCACATCCTAGATTTATGCTATACAACTTTCCCCTCTACTTTCCCCCATTCCTTTCCTCTTTGAACCACGTCTTAGATTCATGCGATACAACTTTCCCCACAACTTTCCCCCTTCCTTTCCTTTTTGAACCACGTCCTAGATTCATGCTACACAACTTTTCCCACTACTTTCCCCCATTCCTTTCCTCTTTGAACCACGTCCTAGATTCATGGTATACAACTTTCGCCACTACTTTCCTGTTTGATCCAACACCTAGATTCGAGTGCAGAAGCGGAAAAAGCCCACATGCAGCTAGAGCAATGCATGTGGAATAAGTAAATTATACCTTAAGGTTCTTGGGGTGTAGTTCGGTGGGCGACCGGAGGCCGTTCGACCCACACTATGTACGGCGGCGAAGAAGAAGGGGTCGGTGGCCCTCCCGCGCAGCCGCTGGGTGAAAGTGAACAGCTACGCCGGTAGTGGATTCCCTCCCTCGCCGGCGGCGACAGCGTTAAGCCTCCTTCCCTTCCCGGCGGACGGATCCTGCCGGCTCTTTGACCAGCAGTGAGGGGAGAGAGAGAGGCCAATGAAGTCTTGTTTAGATCTAGAGAGGGTGAGAGAGTGTGAAGAGAGCAACTACAAGGCGACCAGCAGTGAGGGGAGAGAGAGAGGCCAACGAAGTTTTGTTTAGATCTGGAGAGGGTGAGAGAGTGTGAAGAGAGCAACTACAAGCGTTGAGGCTCCAGCGTGTATATATATACTGGAGAGAGTGTGAAGAGTGCAAACCCTAGAAAACAAGGGCCGAGGCTGCAGGTGATCGTATAGCTCCATATCCATCCATTTTGAGCAGTCAAAGAATCCTCCTGGGACGAATTATGCTCAAGTGTAGTTATCGAACCCGAGACCTCAAGTTTGATGAGCGAACAGGCTAACCAGCTACACAACCCTCCTGTTATGTTCAACGAGAGGAAAATAACCTTTTATACATTCCTGCATTCGTGTGACAAGCATGCCGTGTTTTTTTTTGTGTGGGAGTCTTTGGGATTTAAATCATAATCGTGTCATGTGGCTTTGGTGGTAAGACTATCCACAGTGGTGCAGAAATAATGCAGCCTTAGTCACCTTACCTCTCTCCACATAGTACGTTGGGTCCCACCAGTCAGAGGGTAAAACAAACAAATTAATAAGAAAAATTAAAAGCGCAAGCGGTGTATCTTACCTCACACATCTCACTACTGCTCGGGAACACTGTCCAATTGATCCCTCTGTTCGCTCACATACTATTTTAAGTGAATCCTTATTATAACATGCACACAATTTTGGGCACTTGTATTCGACCTAAGTTAGTGTGCCACCGTATTTCGTACTACTCCCTCCGTCTAGGTGTAATAAGTCACGTTAGAAGGTGCAGCGGGACCAAGGTGCAAGCAGATTGGAGGAGAAGGAGAAACTTGACCGATCATGCCTCCAATCAAAGCCCTGATTTCTGTCTCTAAATGCAACAATTAATACAAACAACTAAGAGATGCCATTTAGCTACCATGCAGGGCCACGTATTAACTCGCATGCAAGCCGACTTTGATTTCTTGACTGATCAACGCGTAGTTGCGCTCCATGCATTGGGTTTCCGGGGGAGATAACAAGGCAGAGTAAGGAGCGTTTGGTTACATTGCTTAGGCTGGTCATAGTGGTGAGTAACTTGGACTAGTAACATGCATATGTTACTAGTCTATGTTACTACTACGCGAAGTTTGTCGTCGGAAGCGAGCCGATCTGGCTCTCCTGAGCTAGCAAGGTTTTTCTAGCCCACCCAAGCTAGCTGGCCCACAAAAGCTAACATATTTTAACAGTTCCAAACGCCTAAGCTTGCCAGGCTATGCTATAAGCTGTTCTTGCTAAGGATCCAAACGCTCCCTAAGTAACAACGCTCGCTAGCAACGAGGCTAGGAGGGGATTGAGATGTGAAGTTAATGGACGACACCTAAACATTTTGGGAATATCTGATTTCCGTAAGATGACTTAACACCTAGACGGAGGGAGTACTACTCCTCAGTCCAGGTTTGATGGAATATTCGTCACCTCTTCGCTTCTTGTACGTACTCCATTTGTATCTCACTTCCTGTGGCTTCGCACTCGCACGATTTTCCTATTCCATGAACCTGTGTGTGCGTGTGCGTGTGTGTGTGTGTGTTCAACATCATGTGTGTGTTAGAGAGAGCGACAGATCGACCTACTCCTACAGAGAGATGGTGTGTAGTGTATGATTTTAGCCGCGAGAGTCGGTGCATCCTCTCGTTTCCGGGCGTCCGGTAGGGACAGGCGGACAGCTGCCACGCCCGCTCCTGACCAGCCTGGCCCACCCAAAGCCCCTCCATCGCCCGCGCGCGCTTCCTGCCCGAAACGGTCGGCGCCGCTCCACAGAATCGATGCCGCATTCATGCCCGGGCAGAGCGGACGCGACCTCTCACTGGCGCCTGCGTTGAAGGGAGAAGCGGATTTAAGAGTGATGGTTGCTTCGTCCGTCCAACTTACTGCCGGGTCTATGTGATTTGACGACTCACTGGTCATTATTACTGAGGTGGTAGGACTGCTGGATGTCCCACGCTTTCGGCGAAAGGAGGTACTACTAGATTACAATTTTCTCCATTCTTACGGCGGAGTTCAAGAGCAGTGAAAACACGCAGGCTCAGTGATTAAATGGCCCACCTCACACTATCACCATATTTTCTGGACACTGTGCGACACCTAACTCTTTACATAGTACTCCCTCCGTTCCTAAATATATAAGTCTTTGTAGAGATTCCACTAGGTGGACTACATACGGAACAAAATGAATGAATCTACACTTAAAATGCATCTATATACATTCGTATGTGGTTCATGGTGAAATCTCTACAAAGACTTATATTTAGGAACGGAGGAAGTACTAGTATAGTACGTACTGTAATTTATCAGCGCGATAGTACAATGCAATGAAGCTTCCAGCTTCTGTTACATGTATCTTGCGTCCAAGGTTGCCCGTTGCAACATTTCATCAAATACAAAGGAGACTAACATGCATGCTATTGCATCTCAATGATTGACAGATCATAGCAAATATGTACTCCCTCCGTTCCAAAATAAGTGTCTCAACTTTATGCAGGGGGTGTTTGTTTCCAGGGACTTTTTAGTGTAGGGACTAGAAAAAGTCCCTCTTAGGGACTTTTTAACTAAACAGGAGGGACTACTAGGGACTAAAAGTTGATTTTTAGGACTTAATGAAGAAGACTCTCAAGGAGAGTCTTTTTTGGGACTATTCCAACAATGCCCCTCCCTGCACCCATTGCCCCGCCGCCCCATGGTGTTGTTTGGTTGTTATTTTTCTGTATACTGGGGGTAACATGGTCATTCAATAACCTCTAGGAAGGGACTAGGGACTTTTTAATCCCTGAAAACAAACAGGGAGGGTCTTTTTAGTTGGGACTAGAAAAAGTCCTAGGACTTATGAACCAAACAGGGCCTCAATATGGACTACAACGGAGCAAAATGAGTGAAGCTACACTCTAAAATACGTCTATATACATCAGTGTTGGAGTATGTACTAGTAGTTCATATTGAAATCTACTAAAGGACATATATATTCCAAACAATATGATAATCTCTCTAACCAAGGTAGTAGGGACGAGGAGTAAACGGAGGGAGTAGTAAAATTTTCTCCTCGTCCTACGAGCCACCGCGCGCGTGGGCGAGGGAGCAAGCGTAAGGCGTACAGTACTACTACTAGTAAGCAAGCTTCACCTCATCCTGCGAGCCACCGCGCCCATGGGCGGGGAGATGGCGTACTAAGCAAGCTTCTCATCGTTCTGCGAGTTGACGGGACACATCAAAAGTACTCCAGTGTATAGAGCCTTGCCTCTAAGGTAGGCCCCACATGGTTTGCCTCTTTTTTAACATAACGCATCAAGTCGCAATTTGTTTGTTCACCCTTGGTAGACGATCCTCCCTCCATCTAGTGGACAACCAGCACACGTGTCAAATTACCACGTGGGCTGCTTTTCGTACAGAAATGAGCTCCACCGTGTACCCGCGCGGGTGTGGTTGGGAAAGAGACGGGAGTACGTGCGCCGTGCGTGCACCTCTTCTCTTCGTGCACGTCCCCCACCTACGTGGGTGTGTGTGAGAGATACAAACCTAGACAAATGGCTTGTGCGTTCGTGAGTGTTTTTTGTTTTGGGGGGGGAGGTTGATTTCATGAATGTATTTGTGGGAATATGTGTCGATGACATCTCAAACAAATTTTTGCATGCAATGTGTGTGAAATGGAGGCCTATCCATATCATATATAGAGGGCCGGGTGATCCACGAGAAGAGAGGGAGGGATCATAGATATCGATAGAGTCGAAGAGAGCATCAAGTGGGTGGGTGCGAGACCGATGAAGAGAGCCATCGAAATTGTGTGTGTGTGTGCAAGTCAAAGATATAAGGCGACTGACCTACCGGAACGTCAGAGGGCACAGGTCAAGTTTATGTGTGGCAGGGAGACATGACTAGAGCGCTCGATGTATCGGTGTGTGTGTGTGTGTGTGGGAGGGGGTGGGGGAGGGGTGGGCAGAGGCCTAACTATAGAGGTAGAACGACTCGTATATGTGTTGAGAAGGAGAGACCCAGCTATGTCTTGAGGGAGATCGGTCGACATCCATACATAACTGAAGGATGGGAAATAGGATGGGATAGAGAGAGAGAGAGGAGAGAGAGAGGGAGAGAGAGGGGTAGAGTGCTGGATGGGTGATGGAGTTGCTTCTCGAAGATGGTGGGAGTGGCCTACTAGACAAACTGAGGGTGGAACTGTAATATTATCAATAAGAGTGGGGATGTGTTTCTGTGTGTGCCTGTGCATGATAGATCTGTTGGGACGCATCCATGGATGATGAAGGGGAACCATGTGTTTGGTAAGCAAACCTAACTAGATCGGTAGATCAATTGTTGTTTGTCGAAGGAAGGGAGAGACATAACTAATGAGGTAGATCGATCGACGCGTGGGGAAAAACGAGTTATAAGGACCTAGCTAGCTATATGTATAGCGGGAGATCGGTCGGTGTACGTCCATTTGTTAGAGGCAAATAAGGCCCGGCGAGACGGATAGACAGAGAGAATGGAGCTAGGAGGTGGTGCGAGAGGCCCAGCTACTAGCTAGATAGGGGGAGGAGTGTGCGGTTGTGAGATCGATGAAAAGAGGCGCGATAGTTTACACGTGTGTGGGACCGTATGAGAGACACGAGGCAAGGACACATAAAGGAGGAGATTGAAGGTGCGTGTGTATGTTGTAGGCAGACATCGCTGGAGAGGTTTATCGATCGGTGTGTGTCGGAAAGGTTTATCAATCGGTGTGTGTCGGAAAGGAGTTGTGGAGACTGTGGGAGAACGGCCTAAAGAAAAAAAATGAATGTGCGCGATGGATAGAATGCTGAGGGAGGGAGAGGGCGAGGAGGGCGTGTGCATGCACGAGAGAAAGTTAGTGGTAGCTACAAAGGTTAGAGGATTGTGTGGGTCTAAGAGACTAACAAAGATCATAATTTGATATGAAAGTGTATTCATATATTTGAATAGGAGATCATAGTGTTTTAAACATATGCATGCATGAATATAGCGGTGATACGCGTGTTGTGGTTTTGCACATGCTATACCATAATGTGATAATGCATGGCGTTTGCAACTCACAGCTAAATGTCGAACAATCTAAACCATACTATACATCGAATAATCTCACATTTTATTTGAGTTTGTGATAATGTGTGGCATTTGCAGCTTACAACTAAATATCGAACAATCTAAACAATACTATATATCGAACATTCTCACATTTTATTTGAATTTGTGGTAATGTGTGGTGTTTGCAACTCACATCTAAATACTTGTAGGCGTAGGGGGCGGGGCACCATACATAATGTGCTAAACACATTATACATATGAGACATGGTTTAGATTATGAAGATCTAGCTAGAGCTTGAAATGTACTATGATTTGAAATCAACATAAAGTGGATTCAAAAAATCGAGTTCGAGTTCATATAGTACACATAGTTCATTTGTAACTCGAGACTAATCATGTGGTGTGCTGTGAAGATAAAACACAAACGATGGTTTAACTTGACAATAATGACGATTGTAGATCTTATTAAAACAGAGAAATGAATTCAAATGCTTTGACTTCACAACAATCATTACTGTAGATCTTATTCAAATAGAGAAACGAATTCAAATTTAGTTCATATTGAAGCGGTAGTATATACGTTTGGAATGCACTAAAACGTTCATTTGAGTAGTACGTTCCATGCATTATACACGTAGCAAAATATTTTAATTGAACATAACATGAATTTAAAGTTTTGAATGACATTTGTAGTGCGAATTGATTTGGTACAGTACACGTTAGGCTTGTCCGGAAATTTCAACCCGCGCCTTGTTAGCCCGAAATATTTAAGATATATCTTTGTCTCGTTGTGCTCCGACAACACCTTCCATCTCAACCCGCGCCTTGCTATTCCAAAATTACAACGCGCGCGAAAACTCCCACCTCCTGTGAAATCCCGACACGTGAAATGCCCGTGATACCCCTGAACCGAAAGAACCGCCTCAAATCGGTGGGGGTACTTTCGTAACTTACACCACATTTCGGACAAGTGCGTCCCTAAGCCATGGTTCCCCACTCCCATCCCATCCGCCCACCCATTCGTGCACCGAGGCCAGGAAAACCCGCGAAGCCCCACACCCTCCTCCTTCCGCCACCCAGCCGGAGCCTCTTCCCCGACGACGTCGTCCACAGCAACACCTCAACGTCCCTCATCCACCGTACCGGATGAGGATCCATCATCGATCTGGTCATCCCGCCGGTTCAGCCACCCCGTCCTCCAGCTCCAAGGAGCTACCCCGACGTTCCCCTCGTCTTTCGCGCCACCTCCATTCCCACACCGCCGTCTTCACCTGCACCACCGGAAGAGCATCATCATCACCGTTTCCTCGGATGAAGCTGCGGCCCAATCGGCGCCACCAAAGAGGTTGTACACTAATCGCTGCATTTTCTTCTTGATTCGATCTCACGGTGCTGCCGGCGCTCGGTCCCGAGCCGACACGGCGTGGCTCCATCCACGATGGCGTCGCCGGCAACTTCCTCCACGGTGTCGCTCCCTCGGCGACGTCCACATCAGTAGGAGCTGTTGTTGCTTTAGCTCTCGCTCGCGATGCTGCTCTGCTCTTACTCTCGGTCCCCTGCCTTGTCTGCTCTTGCTCTTGCTCTTACTCACGCTTCTGCTCTCGCTCTTGCTCTTGCTTGTGATGCTGCTCCGATTTAGCTACAGTTCAGTCGACTAAATCGACTTTT
>NC_057796.1:102390149-102402200 GCF_018294505.1 Triticum aestivum
TATCTATCTTAGGGTTAAGGGTTGGGAGATGGTCGCCGGCGGTGGTGGGGCGGTGGCGTGGGGATCGCCGGAGAAAAAGCTCGGCACGGGGGGCCTAGAGGGATGGCTGGGGCGGCGGCGAACCGGCAGTGGGGGGTGTTTTCGGGGCGGGCGGGGCGGCGCACCGCTAGCTGCGGGTGGCGGGGGCGGCTGTTTGGCCGGTGGTGGCTGGCGGCTCAGGCGGGTGGAGGTTGAAGATGAACTACAGGCCCTTGATTTCGTATCCAACGGCTGCAAAATCGACTGACCAGAGATGAAAAAGTCAGTCGACTGACGTGTAGCCTCACCTCTAGCGCGTTCAGTTTCGACAGTAAAATTCAGTTTTGACAGCAAAATTCAGTTTCGACAGTTAAGTTCAGTTTCAACAGTTAAATTCAGTTTCGACAGTTAAGTTTAGAGATGAGCGGCTGATGTATTTTACATCTAGCACTTTGTGGTTATGTATTTTACGTCCTCTATTGGAGATGCTATTAGAATTCCACTTAGGTTAATGATATGTCTCCGTCGTATCTACTTTTCCAAACACTTTTGCCCTTGTTTTGGACTCTAACTTGCATAAGTTGAATGGAACTAACCCAGACTGACGCTGTTTTCAGCAGACTTTCCATGGTGTTGTTTATGTGCAAAAACAAAGGTTCTCGGAATGACCTGAAACTCCACGGAATATCTTTTTGGAAAATATTAAAAATACTCGAAGAAGAATCCACGTCAGGGGGCCCACACCCTGTCCACGAGGGTGGGGGGCGCGCCTGCCCCCTGGGCGCCCCTGCCACGTGGGCCCCCTGACGCTCCACCGACCTCAACTCCAACTCCATATATTCGTGTTCGGGGAGAAAAAATCAGAGAGAAGGATTCATCATGTTTTACGATACGGAGCCGCCGCCAAGCCCTAAAACCTCTCGGGAGGGCTGATCTGGAGTCCGTTCGGGGCTCCGGAGAGGGGGATTCGTCGTCGTCATCATCATCAACCATCCTCCATCACCAATTTCATGATGCTCACCGCCGTGCGTGAGTAATTCCACCATAGGCTTGCTGGACGGTGATGGGTTGGATGAGATTTATCATGTAATTGAGTTAGTTTTGTTAGGGTTTGATCCCTAGTATCCACTATGTTCTGAGATTGATGTTGCTATGACTTTGCTATGCTTAATGCTTGTCACTAGGGCCCGAGTGCCATGATTTCAGACCTGAACCTATTATGTTTTCATGAATATATGTGAGTTCTTGATCCTATCTTGCAAGTCTATAGTCACCTACTATGTGTTATGATCCGGCAACCCCGAAGTGACAATAATCGGGACCACTCCCGGTGATGATCGTAGTTTGAGGAGTTCATGTATTCACTATGTGTTAATGCTTTGGTCCGGTGCTCTATTAAAAGGAGGCCTTAATAACCCTTAGTTTCCATTAGGACCCCACTGCCACGGGAGGGTAGGACAAAAGATGTCATGCAAGTTCTTTTCCATAAGCACGTATGACTATATTCGGAATACATGCCTACATTATATTGATGAATTGGAGCTAGTTCTGTGTCACCCTATGTTATGACTGTTACATGATGAACCGCATCCGGCATAATCCTCCATCACTGATCCAATGCCTACGAGCTTTTCACATATTGTTCTCTGCTTATTTACTTTTCCGTTGCTAGTGTTACAATCACTACAAAACCCAAAAATATTACTTTTTCTACCGTTACCGTTACTTCCATATTAATTTGCTACTAAATACTTTGCTGCAGATACTAAGTTATCCAGGTGTGGTTGAATTGACAACTCAACTGCTAATACTTGAGAATATTCTTGGGCTCCCCTGTGTTGAATCAATAAATTTGGGTTGAATACTCTACCCTCGAAAACTGTTGCGATCCCCTATACTTGTGGGTTATCAAGACTATTTTTTGGCGCCGTTGCCGGGAAGTATAGCTCTATTCTTTGAGTCACTTGGGATTTATATCTACTGGTCACTATGAGGAACTTGAAATACGAGAAAACAAAAATTTATCCCTCAACTACGAGGGGAGGTAAGGAACTGCCATCTAGCTCTGCACTTGATTCACCTTCTGTTTTGAGTAAGCTTGCGACACCTAAACCTGCTTCTGCTATTCATTCTGATATGTCGCATGTTATTGATGATGCCACTTCTGCTATGCATGATACTTATGATGAAACCACTTCTATGCTTGATACTACTGTGCCACTTGGTGAATTTCTTGATGAACAACTTGTTAGGGCTAGAGAGAATGAAATTATTGAAACTGATAATATTGAAGGTAGTGATGATGAAGACTCTCCCCCTAATAAATATGAATTGCCTGTTGTGCCTGAGGGTTATGTTCTGGAAGAAGAAGCTGCTAGAGCTATTTTAGCTTGCAATGATAGAAGTGATCTTAAGAAGTTATTAGCTAAATGGAAGCAGCAATCTCTTAATGCTAGAATGAAACCTGACCCTGCTTTTGCTACTTCACCTACTGTGTTACTGATAAGGATTATGAATTCTCTATTGATCCTGATATAATTACTTTGGTTGAATCTGATCCTTTTTATGGCTATGAATCTGAAACTGTTGTGGCACATCTTACTAAATTAAATGATATAGCCACCCTGTTCACTAATGATGAGAAATCTCGCTACCTTTATATCCTTAAAATATTTCCGTTCTCATTAAAGGGTGATGCTAAGATATGGTTTAATTCTCTTGATCCTGGTTGTGTGCGTAGTCCCCAGGATATGATTTATTACTTCTCTGCTAAATATTTCCCTGCTCATAAGAAACAAGCTGCTTTAAGGGATATATACAACTTTGTGAAAATTGAAGAAGAGAGTCTCCCACAAGCTTGGGGGAGGCTTCTCCAATTACTTAATGCTTTGCCTGATCATCCTCTTAAGAAAAATGAAATACTCGATATGTTTTATAATTGACTAACCGATGCTTCCATAGATTACCTGGATAGTTGTGCTGGTTCTATTTTTAGGGAAAGAACACCGGATGAAGCTGAAATTCTATTGAATAATATGTTGACAAATGAAAATAATTGGACACTTCCTGAGCCAACTCCTGAGCCTACTCCTAAACCAACTCCGAAGAAGAGAGGTGTTCTGTTTCTCAGTCCTGAAGACATGCAAGAGGCAAAGAAATCTATGAAAGAAAAGGGTATTAAAGCTGAAGATGTTAAGAATTTACCTCCTATTGAAGAAATACATGGTCTTAATTTACCGCCTGTTGAAGAAACATATGATCTTAATCCATCACCTATTGAAGAAACTCATGGTCTTGATAACCCGACACAGGTAGTAAAGGTAAATTCTCTCTATAGATTTGATGAAGGTGATATTCCTCACTATAAGTCTGCTAGACAATGCTTAGAAGAGTTTGATAATTTTATTGTCAAAAAAGAAAACTTCAATGCTTATTTTGGTAGACAATTGAAATACAATTCCGGTATGCTTGAACACTTGGGTGATTATATGTCTAGAGTTAAAGGTGAACTTAAACTCATTAGTAAACATGCTTCTATGGTTACCACTCAAGTAGAACAAGTACTTAAGGCTCAGAATGATTTGCTCAATGAATTGAACAATAAGAATAATGATTATGCTGTTAGAGTGGCTACTAGAACTGGTAAAATGACTCAGGAACCTTTGTATCCTGAAGGCCACCCTAAGATAATTGAACAAGATTCTCAGAGAAATATTATTGATGCACCTAGTTCTTCTAAAAAGAAGAAAAATAAAAATGATAGGACTTTGCATGCTTCTAGTGAACCTATTACTGAAACACCTGAGAATCCAAATGATATTTCTATTTTTGATGCTGAAACACAATCTGGTAATGAACATGAATCTAATGATAATGTTCATGATGATGCTCAATCTAGCAATGATAATGATGTAGAAATTGAACCTGCTGTTGATCTTGATAACCCACAATCAAAGAATCAATGTTATGATAAGAGAGACTTTGTTGCTAGGAAGCACGGTAAAGAAGGAGAACCATGGGTTCAGAAACCCATGCCTTTTCCTCCCAAACCATCCAAGAAAAAGGATGATGAGGATTTTGAGCGCTTTGCTGAAATGATTAGGCCTATCTTTTTGCGTATGCGTTTGACTGATATGCTCAAAATGAATCCTTATGCTAAGTATATGAAAGAAATTGTCACTAATAAAAGAAAGATACCGGAAGCTGAAATTTCCACCATGCTTGCTAATTATACTTTTAAGGGTGGAATACCAAAGAAACTTGGAGATCCAGGAGTACCCACTATACCATGCTCCATTAAAAGAAACTATGTTAAAACTACTTTATGTGATCTTGGAGCCGGTGTTAGTGTTATGCCTCTCTCTTTATATCGTAGACTTGATTTGAATAAGTTGACACCTACTGAAATATCTTTGCAAATGGCTGATAAATCAACTGCTATACCTGTCGGTATTTGTGAGGATGTGCCTGTTGTGGTTGCAAACATTACTATTTTAACGGACTTTGTTATTCTTGATATTCCCGAGGACGATAGTATGTCTATTATTCTTGAAGACCCTTTTTGAATACTGTAGGGGCTGTTATTGATTGCAACAAAGGCAATGTCACTTTTCATGTTAATGGTAATGAGCATACGGTACACTTTCCGAGGAAACAACCTCAAGTCCACAGTATCAATTCTATTGGAAAAATTCCATCAATTATTTTTGGAGGTTTTGAATTTACTCTTCCTACTGTCAAGAAGAAATATGATATTCTTATTTTTGGGGATGTGCATATCCCCGTTGAGGTAACATAGTGTTATTCGAAATTTCTTCGGTTCCATGTTATTCGGAATGAGTTTGTTAACAAGACTTGATCAACCTTGTTAGTGGATTCCTTTTGATGAGCATGAGATGGATGAAACTAGAAGGCACAACCTTCTGTATCCTCCTTTTACTTTCTATTATTTAGTTGAAATAAAGTAAAAATAGTATTTTCCTATCTGATTTCTGAATTATCCATGCAATATAAAAATACCCCAAGAATAAAAGTTCTCCAAATGCCCTGCCAATTTAATATGATTTTTTTTGGAATGTTTGAGAATATCTGGCACTGAGAACACAGCGGGGGGAGCAAGCACCTGGCCACGAGGGTCCAGGGCGCGCCCACCCCTACAGGGCACGCCCCCTGCCTCGTGGGCCCATGGTGGCCCCCCTCCACTTATTCCTGCACCCACACACTTCTTCTTCCTCCCAAAAAAATCACCATCCAGCTCAAGCACGAGTTCTAGCTCATTTTGCTGCGATTTTCGATCTCCTTGCTCAAAGCACCTCTCACAAAACTGCTTGAGGGGATTGTTCCTTGGTATGTGACTCCTCCATTGGTCCAATTAGTTTTTGTTCTAGTGCTTTATTCATTGCAAATTTGTGCTTCCTAGGTGACCATGTTCTTGAGCTTGCATGTCAAATTTATATGGTTCCAAGTAGTTCTAATGCATGATATAGGCTCTAGGCACTTGTAGGAGTAGTTGCTATCAATTTTGTTGAGCTTGGTTCACTTTTATTTGAAGTTACTAAAAATTTCAGAATTTTTCAGAAAATAATGAAGAGATTTTTGAGGGGCTCATCGAGCCGAACCTCGAAGGAAAAGCAGAGTGAAGAAGCACAGAGGCCCAAATATAATTTGCCTCGCACCGTGGAGGTTCGACCATGTGAATGGCCTTCCGATGATTTCTTGAGAGCAGCCGGGATATATGATGATTTTTATGAATTGGCTGAGAATGCAGGCCTCACCGACTTCCTCCGCGAGCAACGCGGACAATATCTCTTACTCACCAATACTTTTGTGCAAAACATCTACTATTATCCTAAGGAGACACCTCCTTCAGTAGAGTTTCATTTATATGATGTGGTTAAGAAGATGCCACTAGATGAATTTTGCAAGATTTGCAAAATACCTTTCGAGGGTAGCTTAGAGGAACCACATCGTAAAGATGTGGACGGGTTCATTGATACTATCACTGTAGGGGAAACTAGGAAGGTTTCCGATGCAAGAATCACTAGCATACATTTTCCTGTTTTACGCTACTTTTCCATATTTGCTATCGTTGCTTAATTGGTCGCGGAAACTGTGGAAACCTTAGTGTTCCTGATATTATCATTTTGTTCCATGGTTTATTCTGCGATAACACTGTTAGTATGGGCGGTATTATTGCTAAACGGTTAAGTTTGAACCGTACAAAGGGCCCCATCTTTGGAGGTATTTATGCTTCACGCCTTGCTGCACATTATAACATACCTATTAGGCACTATGAAAAAGAAGAAAAATTGTTGCCCACTGCTTCTTTACATTATAAGAGTATGGTAGCGCATGACTTTATTCTTAAGAATAGGGAAGGGGCGCTTAAATACAAATTGTTCTTTGATAAACATCACCCTGAGACTATTACCTTGCCTACTCCCTCCTTGTTTAATTTATCTGCAGGTCCGTATCTCGTTCCGCTGGCGGCCATTCACGCCTACCGGAACCCTACACCAGCCACGGAGCCGGAACCACAATTTGAACCTCCACGACAGTCTAATTACCAGTGGGATCCGGAGACGATTGCCAACCAGTGGCAATCAGGGTCTTCTTCATCGCAGTACGACCCCAGCTACAACTATGGATATCCTCCAGGCCATCCGTGGCAATAAACCAACTTAGGCCAAAAGCCTAAGCTTGGGGGAGTACGTATTTCTCACCGACATTACATTTATGTTCACACACACTCATTGCTAGATGTCGGTGCTCATACTCTTTCACTATACTATCCATGCTAGTTTATTTTCTTTTTCTTGCTTTCTTCTTGTGTGTTTAATAAACCTTAAGAAAAACCAAAAAAATTAGTAATATCTTTAGCTAGTTTACTTTTCTTGCTGTAGTAGTAATAATTAAAAAGAAAACCCAAAAATATTTCCTGTTCTTCTTTTGCTTGTTGGGAGCTTTCCCGTGTAAATAGTTTTTATTTCTTTTCTTTTCTTTGGGGGTCGATAGGAGAAGACCATGATAAAATTGTTGAAATGGCTCTTATATGCATTATTGTTGATTTAACCAAGAGCCCATATTGCCTTCTCTTCTCCTGTTTATTGAATGCTCGCAAATTCCAGCTTAGTCCAATGCACGTGCACTCTTATTATTATTCACATCGTTCGGTCGTGCAAGTGAAAGGCAATTATGACGATATATGATGGACTGACTGAGATGAGAAAAGCTGGTATGAACTCGACCTCTCTTGTTTTTGTAAATATGATTGGTTCATCGTTCCTGATTCAGCCTATTATGAATAAACATGTTTGCAATGACAATTAGAGATCATAGTTGCTCGTGCCATGCTTGATTAGTTATGAGTTATAATGGTTTACCTTGCATGCCAACATGCTATTAAAATGGTTGTGATGTGGTATAGTGGGGTGGTATCCTCCTTTGAATGATTTAAGTGACTTGACTTGGCACATGTTCACACATGTAGTTGAAACAAATCAACATAGCCTTCACGATATTTATGTTCATGGTGGATTATATCCTACTCATGCTTGAACTCAATGTTTATTAATTTTAATGCATGTTCATGACTGTTGTCGCTCTCTAGTTGGTCGTTTCCCAGTCTTTTGCTAGCCTTCACTTGTACTAAGCGGGAATACTGCTTGTGCATCCAATCCCTTAAACCCCAAAGTTATTCCATATGAGTCCACCATACCTTCCTATATGCGGTATCTACCTGCCGTTCCAAGTAAATTTGTATGTGCCAAACTCTAAACCTTCAAATGAAATTCTGTTTTGTATGCTCGAATAGCTCATGTATCAACTAGGGCTGTCCGTATCTTCCATGCTAGGCGGGTTATTCTCAAGAGGAGTGGACTCCGCTCCTCACTCACGAGAAAATGGCTGGTCACCGGGATGCCCAGTCCCATGCTTTATGCAAGCTAAATCAAAATAATTGCAAACAAAACTCCGCCGGGGCTGTTGCTAGTTGGAGGCACTCGTTGTTTCGAGCAAGCCATGGATTGATGCTTGTTGGTGGAGGGGGAGTATAAACTTTACCATTCTGTTTGGGAACCGCCTATAATGTGTGTAGCATGGAAGATATTGCCATCTCTTGGTTGTTATGTTGACAATGAAAGTATGCCGCTCAAAATATTATTTATCTCTGCTTTAATACCGAGCTCTGGCACCTCTATAAATCCCTGCTTCCCTCTGCGAAGGGCCTATCTATTTACTTTTATGTTGAGTCATCACCCTCTTATTAAAAAGCACTAGCTGGAGAGCACTGCTGTCATTTGCATTCATTACTATTAATTTATATTGGGTATGACTATGATTGGATCTCTTTTACCATGAATTACAATGTCTAGTCAGTCCTTGATCTTTAAAGGTGCTCTGCATTTATGTTTTTCGGTCTCAGAAAGGGCTAGCGAGATACCATCTTATATCATATCATGATTGTTTTGAGAAAGTGTTGTCATCTGAGATTTATTATTATTGCTCGCTAGTTGATTATGCCATTGACATGAGTAAACCTGAGACCTAAGAGTTATTTTGAATGTGGTTAGTCATAATCTTTGCTGAAAACTTGAATGCTGGCTTTACATATTTACAACAACAAGAGCAAACAGAGTTTGTAAAAGTTTTTCTTTATCACTTTCAGTTTAGCAACTGAATTGCTTGAGGACAAGCAAAGGTTTAAGCTTGGGGGAGTTGATACGTCTCCGTCGTATCTACTTTTCCAAACACTTTTGCCCTTGTTTTGGACTCTAACTTGCATGATTTGAATGGAACTAACCCGGACTGACGCTGTTTTCAGCAGACTTTCCATGGTGTTATTTATGTGCAAAAACAAAGGTTCTCGGAATGACCAGAAACTTCACGGAGTATCTTTTTGGAAAATATTAAAAATAATGGAAGAAGAATCCACGTCAGGGGCCCACACCCTGTCCACGAGGGTGGGGGGCGCGCCCCCCTGCCTCGTGGGCCCCCTGACGCTCCACCGACCTCAACTCCAACTCCATATATTCATGTTCGGGGAGAAAAAATTCAGAGAGAAGGATTCATCACGTTTTACGATACGGAGCCACCGCCAAGCCCTAAAACCTCTCGGGAGGGCTGATCTGGAGTCCGTTCGGGGCTCCGGAGTGGGGGATTCGTCGCCGTCGTCATCATCAACCATCCTCCATCACCAATTTCATGATGCTCACCGCCGTGCGTGAGTAATTCCATCGTAGGCTTGCTGGACGGTGATGGGTTGGATGAGATTTATCATGTAACCGAGTTAGTTTTGTTAGGGTTTGATCCCTTGTATCCACTATGTTCTAAGATTGATGTTGTTATGACTTTGCTATGCTTAATGCTTGTCACTAGGGCCTGAGTGCCATGATTTCAGATCTGAACCAATTATGTTTTCATGAATATATGTGAGTTCTTGATCCTATCTTGCAAGTCTATAGTCACCTACTATGTGTTATGATCCGGCAACCCCGAAGCGACAATAATCGGGACCACTCCCGGTGATGACCGTAGTTTGAGGAGTTCATGTATTCACTATGTGTTAATGCTTTGGTCCGGTGCTCTATTAAAAGGAGGCCTTAATATCCCTTAGTTTCCATTAGGACCCCGCTGCCACGGGAGGGTAGGACAAAAGATGTCATGCAAGTTCTTTTCCATAAGCACGTATGACTATATTCGGAATACATGCCAACATTATATTGATGAATTGGAGCTAGTTCTGTGTCACCCTATGTTATGACTGTTACATGATGAACCGCATCCGGCATAATTCTCCATCACTGATCCAATGCCTACGAGCTTCTCACATATTGTTCTCCGCTTATTTACTTTTCCGTTGCTACTGTTACAATCACTACAAAACCCAAAAATATTACTTTTGCTACCGTTACCGTTACTTCCATATTACTTTGCTACTAAATACTTTGCTGCAGATACTAAGTTATCCAGGTGTGGTTGAATTGACAACTCAACTGCTAATACTTAAGAATATTCTTTGGCTCCCCTTGTGTCGAATCAATAAATTTGGGTTGAATACTCTACCCTCGAAAACTGTTGCGATCCCCTATACTTGTGGGTTATGAGTTAACGTTGTCTCTCTTGTCCTGCTTCAACCTCGGCGTCGTACAACTCACGGGAGCTGCTCCAATGACGAAACCCTCCATCACAGTGGAGCAGTACCTCGGGCTCCATCTCCAGACGCCTAAGATCTTCTTCCCCTCCGCCGATAGCCAAGTCAACCGGAGCATCCTCACCGGCCAACCCAATCACACTGAGATCAACATGGCTTCGTCAAAGAGGTTGCACACTTGTTGCATCTCTTTTTTACTCTACATGTTATATATATTGTCCACTAAGCACATAGAGTAACGGGAAATACGATTATTTTATCCTACTATATGACAAGCAGTGAGGTACCAGGCAACTTAGCTATCCGTGATGGACTCTCTTGAAGGCCATCATTATTTACCTCTGCGTGTTTGAGCTGTGCATTTGTCGATGGCCCTAGGAGCTGAGCTAGTAGGGCAGTGGCCTGGGTCCAAAGTAATAGAAGTAGCACAAAAACATTTTTTTAGTGTAGGCTTTTCCTTGCTCAAGCCTGCCTACTAGAATCGCCAATGCTTGAAAGGAAAAGTGAATGAAAAACATAGGAATTGGAAAGTTTCCTATGGTACTACTTTTCATGAATTTGGTGCAAAGGAATGGAGCAAAGGAAAACTATAGGATTTGTTCCTTTAGTGTCTCCTTGAAAGAAAAACCGTAGGAATTTTAATTTCCACTTGTCCTCCTTTTCAAATTCCTATTCATGAAGCACAAGACTAAGAGATAGTAGCATAATAGCATTATAACCGTACATTTTCTTGTGGTTTGACTTAATCTCACCATGCTTCTTTGCATCCTGTGTTCTTCCAATTCTTGTGAACCAAACACCCAGATTGGCAGAAATCCTGTGTTTTTAAATTCTATGTTTTGCACGTGCATTCCTATCCTATTCCTGTCTATTTCCTATCCCTGCATTGTTAGAATCCTCAAATTCAAACAAGCCCTTACACATTACTTCTGTTACAGATATGTGTCAAAGAAAACCTTGTGTGGTTTGTCCTGCTCATGCGATGCTGTGTCCCACCCCAGCTCAGCTGCTCCAACGATGGAAGGGTTCACCACAGCAGGGATCCGCTCTCCAGACTGTCTTTCGCCGCCTCAGATCTTCTTCCCCGCCGCCGGCAGCCACGACAACTGCATTACCATCATCAACTGAGTAGATGACCTTGAGGACTACACGGGTCCGCAAGAGAGGTCACACTCTTTCGTGTCTGCTTACGTTATGCATCGCTTAATATGATGACATGCTACTTTATCATCGTGTTCACCTATTAGACTCCGTGTAACATCCCAAATTTTCAATTTGAAATGTTATACATTAGGTCATCTTTGCATATCATATTTTATTGCATTTTGGCTTGATCCTAGAAATTCTACGCAACTCAAGGACCCACGGAGAGAGTTGGGGATTTCGTTATTTTCATATTTGAGTTTTCTCAAATTTTGAAAAGAGGATCATTTGGTTTTGATTATTTTTCCTTCCTAATATTTCTAAAATAAAAATATATGAGAGGAGATAAAATGACTTCTCCAAAATAGATGAAATATTAGAGGAAAAATATTAATATCAGATAAATGTTTTATTTGGATTTTATTGCAATTTTATTTGCATTAGAAAAATTGCACATTTTCAAAATTGCATTTTAGGGCCAAGAAAATGTTCATCTTGTTCTTTTTATTTAGACGGTGAAAATTTGTTTTGGCATTTTTAGATTTTTATTTTATTTTCTAGGATTTATTTAAATTTCGGCGAAATTATTAAAAAAATCCGTTCGGACCACCCGGGCCGAAGGCCCAGCCGCTCGCAGCCTCGCTCGCGCCCGCCGTGGCCGAGCCGAACTCTACCGGAGTCCGGGAGTCCGCCGCCGCCCTGGTGCCCCTCCCCCAAGCCGACCCCACCCCCTCCCCCAT
>NC_057796.1:102402577-102417126 GCF_018294505.1 Triticum aestivum
GCCGACGCCACCCAGCCCCGCCTGAGCCCCGAGTCCCGCCGGATCCGACGAGGTAGCCAGCGCCGCCGGTTTTCCTTAGAAAACCGATCCGGTTTTTTAGAAAACCCTAGTTTTCGTTTTTTTTATTAGATCGGTTTTAGTTTTTTCAGTTTATTTATTTAGCAGATGTTCGTCCGTACGTTCGTTTTAGTGAACGGTGTTCACTCATTAGCCGCAGATAGCGAACGTTCGTTCGTTAACCTGTTCGTCAGTTTTTCTTTTTCTCGGATTTTTCCACGATTATTTTCGATCGCGATTTCTGATCCGATTTTTGTTTTAGTATAACTTTTCGCTCGTTTATCAGAACCAGGCGATTCAAGTGCCTAGAGTTTCGACTCAAAACCCTCTTTTTGTTTAACCAAATTAACAAGTTTTTTCCACTGTAAAATTTGACTTAAGTCCAGATTAGTAAACGAAGCTTGTTTCTTTCGCCGTTTGAGTTTTGTTGCTTCGTTTGATTCGATTCTTTTTGCAAACCGCAGTTCTTAAGTTGAACTTTCTGGTTAGATCTTTTATTTGAGTTTTACCCGTGCCCTTGCTTGATTTCTTATTGTATGCTTGTTTGTTTGCGATAGAGTACCCAGAGTGTGAAGCGTGCTACTACGAGTCTCTAGGTTTCGCGGATCATCAGCAAGGCAAGTAACACTTTGATCATACCTCTTTACTACCCAGTTTTATTGCATTAGACCAACCTTCAAAACAATTGCATGGTTAGGATCTGAATTAAATTGTGGGTTTGGGAAGTAGATGAGGTAGTACCTATTCACCTATTTATTATCAAACCTTTGGATGTTACTTCTACGTTGCTTATATTGCCATGCTATGCTCGTAGACGTGGATTGGGTTTGAGTATATCCATGACAAATGTGAGATTGTTAATTAATGGTTCAACTTAAGGTGGCAACTTTAATACACATCTAGGTGGATTGAGGCACCTGGGGAATCCAGTGATTGCCTGTATTTTTGGAAATCCCGGGGTACCGTGTGATTCTCCTATGGACTGCCACCCAGGCTCAAAGGGATCATAAGATTATTCATGCTAGAAACTTCCGTGTGCAGCCACAAGCTATTATGGGCTCTAGCATAGTTGATTAAGTTGTGTGAACTCTTACAGTGGTAGACTAACAGATGTAGGGGATGTAGGTGTACCGGTCTACCCATCGTAAGGTGCTAACGCTTCTGAAAGACTGTGTCTCGGTCATCCGTTTATCAAACATTTTGTAGTGCGAGAAATCCAACGGAGGAGATCGAGTCTTGTGGGGAAAAGTGCACAAACCTCTGCAGAGTGTACAAACTAATCATGGTCAGCCGTGTCCCCGGTTATGGACATCTTGAGTATCTGGTTCTTGGATTATCATGTGGATCTCATCACTCTTAATATAATTTGATTGGGTTTAATGATGATGCTTAATTGGGATTGAGTCGGGTGAACCTTCTCAATGTTTAACAACCACCATGATAGTTAAATAAAACTTATTCCTTTGCAGTAGGGGAAAATTGGCTTTTCGCAAAACATATTAACCATACAGCCTCCACCAGCCATATATGCATATAGTGATAGCATTATTCTGTTCACTACTCTCTTGTGTTATATTGCCAGCATATTCCATGTGCTGACCCGTTTTCGGGCTGCAACGTATCATGTTGCAGACTTTTCAGACGACGAGTAAGGAGCCTTAGGTCGTGATCTTTCACTCAGTGATGCCGTTGGAGTTGATGGACTCACTTTATCTTCCAAGCCTTCCGCTGTTATCGTATTAGATGGCCTTAAGCCATATTTATTGTAATAAGTTCTCTTTTGAGACATTCGATGTAATAAGAGTGTGATTGCTACTCTGTTATGAATCCTTCAAGTACTGTGTGTGTCAGCATTACCGATCCAGGGATGACACTTATGCACAGAGATCAGACTGTTTGAGGTCTGGTCGCTACACTCCGAGTTAGGTCCAAACATATGCTGAAACTTGAGTTTTTAAATGGTTGTGGGGTACATATTGGGGCAGCAATCAGTACTATCTGTCTACTATCTGGTTAATCTCGGGTGTCTACTATGAGTTTCATGTTGGGTGCAAACAAACATTAAAGGAGCCATTATCTGTATTTTTTTAACTAAAGCTATTATCTGCCTGCTATCATTGGTTTTGGGTCTATCCACAGTTTGCTACCATCACTCTGGATTTGTGCATGCACTCCTTACATAATCTCACTATGTTTTATTCCTATGCATGTCAGTTATTGTACACAATGGAACTGAACATGTACAGCAAAAGAGACGAGCCTTGCGTGGCAATAAAATTTCATGCAGACGTCGCTCCATGGTGGGCGCAAAGGCAGCCCCCCCTCCACCCATTTTGGATCGTAATCAAGAGGAAGATAACTGTTCTGAGGGGGATTCAGAAGTAGAAGACCACTCCTATTTACCCCATGAGGTCTTCGCTCTAACTTGGCATGCTGATGTTGGTAATATCATGCATATGGTGCCTTGCATTGATTACTGTATACATCAAAGATGTCATCTGCTTAGTTTAGACATGCTTTGTGTCAGTGCCATCTGTTTAGTTTCTTTATCGTATATGTGAATCATGCAATGCCATCTTGTTTAGCCAGGCATCATATATGTGAATTTTGCAATACCACCCTGGTTAGCCAGTCATCTTATATGTGAATTATATCATGACATCATTTTTATTACGTGTTAAATTTCTCAACAATTTTAGTACATTCAATTAATCTTCCTGTGCATCAGCCATTCGGCACAGTCATGGAAAAATTTGGAGTGGAAACAAGGTCTTCAGCGCAGACAATGCTATCTGACGAAGCGCATGTCTTGCCGGTTACAGATAGCTCCTCAGAGGAGGATTCAGAGACAGATGACCAGTCCTATTCCCCCCCCCCTGAGGTGCATGCTCTAACTTGGCAGGGTTATGTTGCTCATATCGTGCGTATGGTATCTTGCATTGCTATGTCATTTGCTTAGTTTAGACATGCTTTGTGTGAATGCCACCTGTTTAGTGTCTAATTAGCATATATGTGAATTATGCAATGCCATATTGTTGCAAGACATTATATATGTGAATTATGCAATGCTATCTTGTTGCAAGGCATTATATATGTGAATTATGCAATGCCATGTTGTTTAGCCAAGCGTCATATATGTGAATTATATCAGGCCGTCCTTTTTTCGTATTTCTCATTGCTTTTATTGACAATGTTTGTATATTCAACTGCTCTTCCTGTGCATCAGCCATTTGAATTGGTGATGGAGAAATCTGGAGTGAAACAAGGTCTTCAGAGCAGACAATGCTACCTACTGAAGCAGATATCTTGCTGGTTACAAATAGCTCTTCAGAGGAGGATTCAGAGGCAGATGACCAGTCCTATTATCCCCCTGAGGTGTATGCTCAAACTTGGCAGGATTATATTACTCATATAATGCATATGTTGTATTGCAATGCTTAGTTTTTACATCATATACACGATATTGAATGCCATCTCCTTAGTTGACACATCATATATGCGATTGCCCTCTACTCACTTCCTTAGTATATAAATCATATATTTGAATTATATCATGCCATGATGTTTACATAGACAGCATGTATCTGAATTATGGCATGCCAACCCATTTTCTAAAGACATAATATAGTTATATCATCTCATCCTATTTACATAGTCATCATATTTTGAATTATGTCATTCTATCCGTGAATTATATCATGCCATCATGTTTCCATCGACGGCATTTTTGTGATTTATTGCATGCCAACCCTGGATCTATTGGCCTGTCATACTAATTTTCCTATGTGAGGACCCGGTATTTCAGCTCACGCTTGAGTGCTTGCCTGTTTTTCCTTCAATTCTTATTCGGGATTGCCCCTATTTAAAAGTGGCACCCCGTCTCCATTCACACTATCACCATGCAACGCAGGACAAAGGTGTATTTCACTGTTCGAAAAAATGCTAACTAAGGCCGAGGAACAAGGAACAAAGCACTTTAATAGACACATCGTATAGTTATATCATGTCATCCTGTTTACATAGTCATCATATTTTGAAGTATGTCATTCTATCCTGTTTAGTTAGCCATCATACATGTGAAATTGTGTCATGCTATCCTGTTTAATTAGCCATCATATATGTGAAATTATGTCCTGCTATTCTGTTTGGTTAGACAACATAGATGTGAATTATTTCATGCCCTGTTTTCTTCCCTACTATCCATTGCACCTGTCTATCTTACAATGTCTGTACATTCAATTACTTTTCTTGTTTATCAGCCATTTCAATTGGAGGGGGTGATGGCAGTATCTGTGGGAGTAAAAACACGGTCTTCAGAAAAGATTGTGCTACCTGTCGATGGAGATAGAACCACGGTTGTACTTGCCCAAGAACCAGCCCCACCACACATAACCCAGACTCACGCAGATTGTACCCCTACCCAGTTGGACAGAGAACCAGCTACACCCCTTCTAACCCCAACCCTAGCAGATACTAACCCAGTTCCTGTTGACACATCACCGTCTCCACCACAGAGCACCCAAACACGAGCAGTTAGTAAGGCAACTGCAGTGCCCAAAGCATGAGGACCACCACTCTAAACCCCAAGTCAACGCTTAAAGCAGAAGAAGAATTGTTCTCAGGTCAGGTTCCGTAGCTATGGTTCATACTACTTTGCTCTTGCATCACTGTATTTACTCATACCAACTAATTTCAAATATGAAGGATGCAATTGAAACTCCAATGGCGCAACAGGTATGTTTTAAACATGTTTCTTTAACGTGTTTGCTGTTGTAACTTGCTCTATGTTGATTTCAGTTTCAATTGAATAAACAGTTATGTTCTCATGCCATGCACATGACAAGTGTTGTTATTGCTGTGTAGTTTCCCACACTTATATTCTGTCTATGTTGCTTTGTCTTAAATAGATATGATTCGAACTGTATCTATCTTGATTTGGCAACATAAAATAGAATGATATAGACCATACAGTGACCATACTACATAGATATATGTTTGTTTCATGTTGTTATCCTGTCCACCTTACTACTGAACTGGTTTACCAAAATGAGTTTCATATACTACATTGTAAACCTGTGATGTGTTTGTTTGTTTCTCTTTTAGAACGCGGATAAAATATTGGAGAAGAGTACCCCGTTATGCAATGGTAAAGGAAGTAATGCATATAAGGTTCAAGATAGTGAGACATCCCTGTTGGTCACCAAGAAAGCCGATAAAAACTATACTGAAGACACTGAGACAACCCCAAAGTCATGTCTTGATGTAGTGTTCGAGTTACTGGCTACTACTGCTGGCACCAGCTCTTCGAACTCGCTGCCTGAATCAGTTTGGCTTCTTGAGTCTCAACTTCAAGTTGAAAGACATCAATCAGATGTTATGCGACAGGAAGCCGAAGGACTGAGGAAGTCCCTGCAGAATTCAGATGCATACTTTCTGGTGCAACAGCAAGTGCTGGAGGATTTAACCGCCAAACAAGAGAAAGTGAATAAGCTTGCTAAGCATCTTGCCAGCATTATGGGTACCCAGGATATTGTTTCTTGAGCTCTTCTGAAGTGGTTTCAGTTCTGGACTTGTTTTGCTGCGGCGTTTATATGCTGCTTTGTTCCCTATATTTGCACTGGTGGCAAACTTTGATGCCCAGTGGATGTATATTTGTAATAGCCGTGATAGCCTAGCGTAAGTTGCTTGCTTATTTATTTCCTTATTGTCTTGTTTATTTGTTTTCATGTAGTCAGTGCAATTCTTTTTCCGCGGTTTGCTAGTGGCCGCAATAACCTATTTTTTAAAACTAGGCCACAATAACCATGGGCTACATATTTACTGTAGTTAACATGGGCCTCCTACGGGCCGTAGAAACAATGCGCCTTCTAAGGGCCGTAGAAACAATGGGCCTTCTGTAGCATAGAAACAATGGGCCTTATACGGGCCGTAGACACAATGGGCCTTCTACAGGCCGTATCATCAATGGGCCTTCTACGGGCCGTATGATCGGTTGGCCATACATGGGTCAATAACAGATCACATTATGGCCGTAAATGGGCTAGAGTTGAAATCGTCCGTTCATGGGCCGTCGTTAATCGGTCATATTTGATGACGCTATGAAAACGACCCAACGTATTAATGGGCCACAAACGGGCCAACTGTAACCACGGGCTGAATTTGGCCCACAAGCAGAAAATGACAGTAACGGGCCGTAAGTAAACAAATGCTGGAAATGAGCCCAAGAATAAATGGGCGCTGAGAAGGCCGAAAGTTAACATGGGCTGGAAACGGCCCAACGGAATAATGGGCCGTTAATGGGTATAAAGTGATACACTGTTCATTACGGGCCAGTTTCACCACGTCTCGTTAATGGGTGTAAAGTGATACACTGTTCATTACGGGCCAGTTTTACCATCGGCCGTTAATGGGCCGAAGTTACTAAGGGCCTCATATGGGCCGAAAGACATCATGGGCCATACATGGGCCGGAAGTTAAAACGGGCTGGAATTATATTGGACGGCCCAGATGACGCTACTGGGCCTAATTTGGATAGGCCGTAAACGGGCCCTGGGTTAGCGGGCTGTAAATGGGCTATATGCGAACAGGCCGTTAACAGGCTTGCCGTGGGCCGGCCCGCCACCTTTTGACCTAGTCAAACGGGCCGGCCTTTTCACAGGAATGGGCCTGTGTTGGGCCGTGCCACGTGTCGACGTATCATAGGCGCTTTCGGTCCAATGAGTGGATGACATCTGTCCCAACGGTGAGCCGACACGTGTTTCCTCCAGCCAATGATGATTTTACACGTGGAAAATCCCCATTGGTCGGGGCTGTTAACGGGTTATCGGATCCAAAACCGGACCCGATAGCTTAACGGCGTTCCGTTACGGTGGATGCCACGTGTCGGTCACCCTTGACGAAAGCACTTCTATGACGCGCGATTTATCGTCATGGAAGTGGACACTTCCGTGATGATAATTTTGGTAATGTCATGGAACACTTCTACGACAGCACAGGTATGACTATCTTGATTCTGTCATAAATTTGTCATGGATGTACATGCATGACAGAAAACGTGACCTACTGTGACAAACACGTATCATCACGGAAGTGTATTTTTTTGTAGTGACAACAGAATCCAGCCACAACAATTGAACATCGCATTGCAGAATTGAGCCAAGCAGTTAACTAAACACCACAACAAGTGAACCAAGCCACAACAAATGAACCAAGTAGTTAACTAAACACCAATTGAACAATATAACATACTCCTAATAGAAGATCAGAAGTTAACCAAACCAAGCATGCTTAACAACTTGGAAATATTGCACCCTCAAGAATTGAACATCACATTTGCAGAATTGAACCAAGCAGTTAATTGAACACCACATTGCATGACATATAGAACATATACACTATACCAGAAGATTGCATGGTGAAAGTAGATAGCACAATTCACTAGAATTTGTTAAGGAAAGGCAGTAGCTAGCAAACTGAACATGGGTCCTTATAGTGAGCTAATAAGACAAGCTACTCCTCATTGTCAGAGATATCGATGATGATTGGCACCTTGGACATGGAAGAGGGCGAGGCCTCCGCATCATGGGTGCCCTCGTTGTAGTGGTGAGTTGCTTGAGCCGCTCCGGGCACCAACCTTATGGCTCTCGAGATGAGGTAAGCACGTGCACGCTGAGAAAACACCTCGTAGTCTTCGTCGAAGGCACCGTTGGTGGCCTCGAGAAAACGCCACGAACTATCATTTAAAGCAGCCAACCACATCGCGGCGTCGGCGCGCGAGGCATCAACGGTGGCCTCGACAGCGAGGTGCTCCGCCAAGATCTGGGGGTCGGCACGAATGGCAGCCATTGCGACCTCATCCGCGCGTGCGGCCGTGCTACCTCTTGAGCATTGCGTTGGTTTTCCCTTGAAGAGGAAAGGGTGATGCAGTAAAGTAGCGTAAGTATTTCCCTCAGTTTTTGAGAACCAAGGTATCAATACAGTAGGAGACCACGCGCGAGTCCCACGCACCTACACAAACAAACAAGAACCTCGCAACAAACGCGATAAAGGGGTTGTCAATCCCTTCACGGTCACTTACGAGAGTGAGATCTGATAGATATGATAAGATAATATTTTTGGTATTTTTATAATAAAGAGTAAATAAATATGCAAAGTCAAATAAACGGCAATGGAAATAACTAAGTGTTGGAAGATTAATATGATGGAAAATAGACCCGGGGGGCATAGGTTTCACTAGTGGCTTCTCTCAAGAGCATAAGTATTACGGTGGGTAAACGAATTACTGTCGAGCAATTGATAGAATTGAGCATAGTTATGAGAATATCTAGGTATGATCATGGATACAGGCATCACGTCCGCGACAAGTAGACCGAAACGATTCTGCATCTACTACTATTACTCCACACATCGACCGCTATCCAGCATGCATCTAGAGTATTAAGTTCATAAGAACAGAGTAACGCTTTAAGTAAGATGACATGATGTAGAGGGATAAACTCATGCAATATGATATAAACCCCATCTTTTTATCCTCGATGGCAACAATCCAATACGTGCCTTGCTGCCCCTGCTGTCACTGGGAAAGGACACCGCACGATTGAACCCAAAGCTAAGCACTTCTCCCATTGCAAGAAAGATCAATCTAGTAGGCCAAACCAAACTGATAATTCAAAGAGACTTGCAAAGATAACCAATCATACATAAAATAATTCAGAGGAGATTCAAATATTGTTCATAGATAAACTTGATCATAAACCCACAATTCATCGGATCTCGACAAACACACCGCAAAAGAAGATTACATCGAATAGATCACCAAGAAGATCGAGGAGAACATGGTATTGAGATCCAAAGAGAGAGAAGAAGCCATCTAGCTAATAACTATGGACCCAAAGGTCTGAGGTAAACTACTAACACATCATCGGAGGGGCTATGGTCTTGATGTAGAAGCCCTCCGTGATCAATGCCCCCTCCGGCGGAGCGCCGGAAAAGGCCCCAAGATGGGATCTCACGGGTACAGAAGGTTGCGGCGGTGGAAATAGGGTTTTGGCTCTAGTTCTGATGGTTTGGGGGTACGTAGGTATATATAGGAGGAAGAAGTACGTCAGTGGAGCAACATGGGCCCCACGAGGGTGGAGGGCGCGCCCAGGGGGGTAGGCGTGCCCCCCTACCTCGTGCCTTCCTCGTTCGTTGCTTTGCGTAGACTCCAAGTCCTCTGGATCACGTTCGTTCCAAAAATCACATTCCCGAAGGTTTCATTCCGTTTGGACTCCGTTTGATATTCCTTTCCTTCGAAACACTGAAATAGGTAAAAAAACAGCAATCTGGGCTGGGCCTCCGGTTAATAGGTTAGTCCCAAAAATAATATAAAAGTGTATAATAAAGCCCAATAAGCATCAAAAACAGAATATAATATAGCATGGAACAATAAAAAATTATAGATACGTTGGAGACGTATCAAGCATCCCCAAGCTTAATTCCTGCTCGTCCTCGAGTAGGTAAATGATAAAAACAGAATTTTTGATGTGGAATGCTACTTAGCATAATTTCAATGTAGTTCTTCTTATTGTGGCACGAATGTTCAGATTCGACATGATTCAAGATAAAAGTTTAATGTTCACATAAAAATAGTAATACTTCAAGCATGCTAACCAAGCAATTATGTCTTATCAAAATAACTTAGCCAAAGCAAGTTATCCCTACGAAATCATATAGTCTGGCTATGCTCCATCTTCACCACACAAAATATTCATATCTTGTACAACCCTGGTTTTAGCCAAGCAATTGGTTCATACTTTTTAACGCGCTTCAACCTTTTCAACTTTTACGCAATACATGAGCGCAAGACATGGATATAGCACTATGGTGGAATAAGGTATAATGATAGGGGTTATGTGGGAAGACAAAAAAGGAGAAGGTCTCACATCGACGAGGCTAATCAACGGGCTATGGAGATGCCCATCAATTGATGTCAATGCAAGGAGTAGGGATTGCCATGCAACGGATGCACTAGAGCTATAAGTGTATGAAAGCTCAACAAAAGAAACTAAGTGGGTGTGCATCCAACTTGCTTGCTCACGAAGACCTCGGGCATTTGAGGAAGCCCATCATTGGAATATACAAGCCAAGTCCTATAACGAAATTTCCCACTAGTATATGAAAGTGACAAAATGAGAGACTCTCTATCATGAAGATCATGGTGCTACTTTGAAGCACATGTGTGGTTAAAGGATAGTAACATTGTCCCTTCACTCTTTTTCTCTCATTTTTTTATTTGGGCATTTTCTCTTTTTTTCATGGCCTCTTTTTTTATTAAGTCCGGAGTCTCATCCCAACTTGTGGGGGAATCATAGTCTCCATCATCCTTTCCTCACTTGGGACAATGCTCTAATAATGATGATCATCACACTTTTATTTACTTACAACTCATGTATTACAACTTGATACTTAGAACAAGATATGACTCTATGTGAATGCCTCCGGCAGTGTACCGGGATATGCAATGAATCAAGAGTGACATGTATGAAAGAATTATGAATGGTGGCTTTGCCACAAATACGATGTCAACTACATGATCATGCAAAGCAATATGACAATGATGGAGCATGTCATGACAAACGGAACGGTGGAAAGTTGAATGGCAATATTTCTCGGAATGGCTATGGAAATGCCATAATAGGTAGGTATGGTGACTGTTTTGAGGAAGGTATAAGGAGGTTTATGTGTGATAGAGCGTATCATATCACGGGGTTTGGATGCACCGGCGAAGTTTGCACCAACTCTCAAGGTGAGAAAGGGCAATGCACGGCACCGTAGAGGCTAGAAAATTGTGGAAAGGTAAGTGTGCGTATAATCCATGGACTCACATTAGTCATAAAGATCTCATATACTTATTGCAAAAATTTATTAGCCCTCGAAGCAAAGTACTACTACGCATGCTCCTATGGGAAGGGTTGGTAGGAGTTAACCATCGCGCGATCCCGACCGCCACACAAAGGATGACAATCAATAAATACCTCATGCTCCGACTTCTTTACATAACGGTTCACCATACGTGCATGCTACGGGAATCACTAACTCCAACACAAGTATTTCTCAATTTCACAATTACTCAACTAGCACAACTATGATATTATCACCTTTATATCTCAAAACAATTATCAAGCATCAAATTTCTCATGATATTATAATTAAAGCAAATTGCCATGTTGTTTTTAGACTCTCAAAATAATATAAGTGAAGCATGAGAGATCAATAGGTTCTACAAAACAAATCCACCACCGTGCTCTAAAAGGTATAAGTGAAGCACTAGAGCAAAAACTATATAGCTCAAAAAATGTAAGTGAAGCACATAGAGTATTCTAATAAATTCCAATTCATGTGTGTCTATCTCAAAAGGTGTGTAAAGAAAGGATGATTGTGGTAAACTAAAAAGCAAAGACTCAAATCATAAAAGACGCTCCAAGCAAAACACATATCATGTGGTGAATAAAAATATTGCTCCAAGTAAAGTTACCGATGGAAGTAGACGAAAGAGGGGATGCCTTCCGGGGCATCCCCAAGATTTGGATTTTTGGTGTCCTTAAATTATCTTGGGGGTGCCATGGGCATCCCCAAGCTTAGGCTCTTGCCACTCCTTGTTCCATAATCCATCAAATCTTTACCCAAAACTTGAAAACTTCACAACACAAAACTTAACAGAAAATCTCGTGAGATCCGTTAGCGAAAGAAAAGAAAACACCACTTCAAGGTACTGTATTGAACTCATTCTTTATTTATATTGGTGTTAAACCTACTGTATTCCAACTTCTCTATGGTTTATAAACTATTTTACTAGCCATAGATTCATCAAAATAAGCAAACAACACACGAAAAACAGAGTCTGTCCAAAACAGAACAGTCTGTAGTAATCAGTAACAAACGCAAACGTCTGTAACTCAAAAACATCTACCAAAATAGGAAGGCCTAGACAATTTGTTTATTGATCAGAAGCAATTGGAATCAATATTTTATCACGTTCTGGTGATTTTTAACAATTGTTTTCGTGAACAAAAAGTTTCTGGAATTTTCAGCAAGATCAAATAACTCTCATCCAAGAAGATCCTATAGGTTTAACTTGGCACAAACACTAATTAAAACATAAAAACAAATCTAACCAGAGGCTAGAACAAATATTTATTCCTAAACATAAGAAAAAAGCAAAAAACTAAAATAAAATTGGGTTGCCTCCCAACAAGTGCTATCGTTTAACGCCCCTAGCTAGGCATTGAGGTTTCGATGATGCTCACATAAAAGATAGTAATCGAAACACAAAGAGAGCATCATAAAATATGTGAAAATCAAATCTAAGTCTAACATACTTCCTATGCATAGGCATTTTATAAGCAAACAAATTATCAAGTCAAGCAAAAACTACCATATGCAAGGAAGAAGAAAGAAACAATAGCAATCTCAACATAACGAGAGGTAATTTTGTAACATGAAAATTTCTACAACCATATTTTCCTCTCTCATAATAATTACATGTAGGATCATAATCAAATTCAAAAATATAGCTATCATAAAACATATTCTTAACACGATCCACATGTATGCAAAGTTGACACTCTTCCAAAATAGTGGGATTAACATTAGCTAAAGTCATGACCTCTCCAAACCCACTTTTATCAAAAACTTCATAAGATTGAACATTCTCCAAATATGTGGGATCTAAAGTTGACACTCTTCCAAACCCACTTTCAATAATATTTCAAACACTATTATCAATCTCATATTCATCATGGGGCTTAAATAAATTTTCAAGATCATAAGAAGAATCACCCCAATCATGATCATTGCAACAAGTAGTAGACATAGCAAAACTAGCATCCCCAAGCTTAGGGTTTTGCATATTATTAGCACAATTTACATCAATAGAATTTATAGTAAAATCATTGCAATCATGCTTTTTATTCAAAGATTTATCGTGAATCGTTTCATAAAGTACTTTATCACAATTTTCAGATTCACGAATTTCAAGCAAAACCTCATAAAGATAATCTAGTGCACTCAACTCACTAGCAATGGGTTCATCATAATTGGATCTCTTAAAGAGATTAGCAAGTGGATGAGGATCCATAAACTCTTAGCAAGGTAAGATGCAAGCAAAAAGAAGGCACATGGTAACACAAGATTGAACGGAGGAAGGGCGAATAAAACGGCAAGGGTGAAGTGGGGAGAGGAAAACGAGAGGCAAATGGCAAATAATGTAATGCGAGGGATAAGAGTTTGTGATGGGTACTTGGTATGTCTTGACTTGTGCGTAGACTCCCCGGCAACGGCGCCAGAAATCCTTCTTGCTACCTCTTGAGCATTGCGTTGGTTTTCCCTTGAAGAGGAAAGGGTGATGCAGTAAAGTAGCGTAAGTATTTCCCTCAGTTTTTGAGAACCAAGGTATCAATCCAGTAGGAGACCACGGGCGAGTCCCACGCACCTACACAAACCAACAAGAACCTCGCAACCAACGCGATAAATGGGTTGCCAATCCCTTCATGGTCACTTACGAGAGTGAGATCTGATAGATATGATAAGATAACATTTTTGGTATTTTTATAATAAAGAGTAAATAAAGATGCAAAGTAAAATAAATGGCAATGGAAATAACTAAGTGTTGGAAGATTAATATGATGGAAAATAGACCCGGGGGCCATAGGTTTCACTAGTGGCTTCTCTCAAGAGCATAAGTATTACGGTGGGTAAACGAATTACTGTCGAGCAATTGATAGAATTGAGCATAGTTATGAGAATATCTAGGTATGATCATGTATATAGGCATCACGTCCGCGACAAGTAGACTGAAACGATTCTGCATCTACTACTATTACTCCACACATCGACCGCTATCTAGCATGCATCTAGAGTATTAAGTTCATAAGAACAGAGTAACGCTTTAAGTAAGATGACATGATGTAGAGGGATAAACTCATGCAATATGATATAAACCCCATCTTTTTATCCTCGATGGCAACAATACAATACGTGCCTTGCTACCCCTGCTGTCACTGGGAAAGGACACCGCAAGATTGAACCAAAGCTAAGCACTTCTCCCACTGCCAGAAAGATCAATCTAGTAGGCCAAACCAAACTGATAATTCGAAGAGACTTGCAAAGATAACCAATCATACATAAAAGAATTCAGAGGAGATTCAAATATTGTTCATAGATAAACTTGATCATAAACCCACAATTCATCGGATCTCGACAAACACACCGCAAAAGAAGATTACATCGAATAGATCTCCAAGAAGATCGAGGAGAACATGGTATTGAGATCCAAAGAGAGAGAAGAAGCCATCTAGCTAATAACTATGGACCCGAAGGTCTGAGGTAAACTACTCACACATCATCGGAGGGGCTATGGTGTTGATGTAGAAGCCCTCCGTGATCAATGCCCCCTCCGGCGGAGCGCCGGAAAAGGCCCCAAGATGGGATCTCACGGGTACAGAAGGTTGCGG